>NW_025110494.1:127033-236423 GCF_011392965.1 Frieseomelitta varia | reverse complement strand
TATTTCTCATGATCGAGAAGTAACGGCTAAAAATGGCGAAGAGAAGCACAACTCGTCTGTAATATGTGAAACAAGAAAATATTATTCAGAAGAATTATCCAGAAAGAAATATTATCCAGAAGTACTCAGGTAAAAATTAATTCAATAGCTGTTAGATTTGCGTTTGTGTTGTATATTTTTAAGATGAAACTTGCATTTTGGCTTCAAGTCTCTGAAATTTGTCAGATTATCGAAAACAGTGCATAATTTTTAGTCCTCTAAATCAAAATAATTATTACACTTAATTTTCAACAATTAAAGAAATAATAGCATATAAACATTTTTAAACAGAACATACTATGCTAAAAGTTTTGTGTATTTGATTTAGACGAGCATTTTATTTTTCATTCCAAGTGTGAAACGCGCGATTACAGCGCCCCAGCGGTGAAACACGTAATATGATTACTTCCTATGATTCTTGAACCTAATATCGATATTTCTCATGACTGATTTTTAAGCGGGCAACATGGCGGAAAGGAGCACGTACGTATACACCTCATTTGTAAAGAAGGAAGCATTATTCAGAAAAAGAAGTACGATACAAAGGTTCTCAGGTAAAAATATAAATGAACAGTTGTTAGATTTGCGTTGTATATTTTCAAGATAAAACTTGCATTTTGTCTTCAACTCTTTGAAATTTGTCAGACTATCAAAAACAATGCATAATTTTTAGTTTTCTAAAATAAAATAATCATTGCGCATAATTTTCAACAATTAAAGAAATAATGGCATATAAACAATTAAACAGAACATATTATGCTAAAAGTTGTTTATAATTTTATACCAAAATTTAATTTCAATTCTAATCATAATGAACATTGTGACCTTGTAATATGACTACCTTTTTATTATATGTATACGTAATATGCTTTTGCTTCTATTGTAACATTTTCTATTTATTTGTTGATTCTTTAAACTCATACTGTGTAATTCTCAACGATTTCAATAATAAATTCAACAATAATTTATCAAAGATGTACGTATTTAATGGCTAAAATAATAAATCTATTGCGTAATGTAATAAAATTTTTCATGTCCCAGTTTAAAGTATTGACAATTTTTCATCAGGTGTGTGAATATTTTCGTTCTTAAAGAATTTCTTATAAATTTTGTGTATTTGATTTAGACGAGCATTTTATTTTTCATTCCAAGTGTGAAACGCGCGATTACAGCGCTCCAGCGGTGAAACACGCAAATGTACTTCCTACGATTCTCGAACCCAATATCGATATTTCTCATGTTCGATTTTTAAGCGGGCAACATGGCGGAAAGGAGCACGTACGTACATATACACCTCGTCTGTAAAGAAGGAAGCGTTATCCAGAAAAGTCACCCAGAAAGAAATATCATACAAAAGTTCTCAGGTAAAAATATAAATGAACAGTTGTTAGATTTGTATTTGTGTTGTGCATTTTTTAGATGAAACGTGCACTTTTGACTTCGATGGCGTCGCTTCTTCGACACTCTTTTACTTTCGTTTATATCACATTAATAGTATCATTTAATTAATACGCGTGTGTTTGACCATTCAATGAGCATCGAGATAACGAGTATACGAAATAGAGTTTGTAGCTTCTCGTGCTGATTTTTCTTCGACCATCGATTTCACTCTTACGGTTACCGATACCTTGTGTCGTACACTTTCTTAATAGAATTTGAAGTTGATTATGGTTTCACCTTTACATATTTGCCTTCATTTGACATATTTGTTCTAACTTTTGGTTTCTTTTTGTGCAGGTTATTCCTTGGTTGTATAGAATGCATAGACGTCACGATCATTAATGAAAAATCTGATGAATTTTCATGGAAAGTTGGTAACATTTTATTCATTCTAGGTAATATTATCTATCTAGAATGTATAAATGTATAATTACGTATATTCGATATACAATTTGCAATATGTAATTTTGTAATTATATGAGATACAAAATGGAAAAGATTAAATTGATTAATATTTTATTTCAAATATGGAGATTGTAGTAACTTAATGGTGTATACTTTTAAATTGATAACTATATATTCTCTTGTATTAGATTATTAAATTCAAAGTTTTCATACTTTTGCTACAATATACTTTTTCCGAACGCTGATGCGCAATCAAACGATTCAAAGCAAGATTTCACACATGTAAGATTTTTTAAATACTATATTCCTGAGTACTGAATATAGCAATGAAATATTGATTTATGCAAACATTTTTGAATATTTATAATACACGACATGATCTATTACTAATGTGCATATTTCAGTTTATTAACGAACAATCAGAATACAATTTCTACAAATGTTTCTGCAAATATTGAGAAATACTTTATAACTAATATCTTCAATGCATATTCAAGTTTATAATCATTTTCTAGAAAAATAGCAATATTTTCTAAATGAACGTATCCGTTGCCCTTCCTCTTAACGTACTGTAATCAGTTTTCTATTTTCAGAAAATTTTTGTGACTGCGCGCAATGCGGTCATTAGAGTCAGTGTTTGTTGCGCAATATTTTAATGTTTTTCTGAGCAAAATGACGCTCATTAAATTAAATAATCGATTCACTTAAATTATATTTCGCGAAGTTAAAGTCAGTGAGTCCGCCGATTGTTACTGAAACGCGCGCGTTGATAGTCTATTATTTTTCTTTTTTTGTATTTTTTCTTGTTCAGGGTTCGTTTTCGGTATTAGAGTCAGTATTCAAGAGGATAAAGCCTCTCCAGGAAATCAAGATCGTAAGTAGTTTTATATATATATATATATCTTAATTTATTCAATTTTTCAAACTTAACAACAAAGTATAATGTTTGATGTTTGTTACAGATGCTTCACAGCAGTTTTTCTTTTGCATTCTTGGGGAAAAATCCAATGGTAGCTGAAAAGTTAAGAATGTAAGAATCTTTCATTATCTCCAACTTAAGATTTTGCTTTGCTTTCAAATATAAATTCTAATGTTTAATGTTTTGTTACAGATCTTCTATAGTCTCCACTTCCCCTAACCTTCTTAGAACCTTATGTTGCTTCAAAAGCTAAACATGTAAGTACGTTGGTATGTTGTTTTTAAATTTTATAATTTTTTATAATTCCTTTTTTATTGAAGTCGAATGTAAAATTATAATTGTAAAATAAAAATACTTAATAAAATAAAAATACTTACTCAAATTATTAGTCCTAATTTTTGTCATTATTAAAATTTAAATTTTCACAAATAACACTGTGTCTTTAGAAACAAATTGTTTTATGTTTCTTAAGAAATTTTTCACGGCCTTCACTTCCACCATGGGATTCTTAGTGGTATCTATTTGATGAGGGTCTTCACGATAACTTTCTCCGCTTCAGTGCAGCATTGATGATGCAGCGTTCTTTACATCTATTGCGTGAGTCGCATGTATTTATGTTCCTCTGGTCACTCAATCATGTCGTAGGACGAAAGGTCCAAATCGGCACGGGTGACTGGTTGTATACGTAGAATTTTTGATGAGCATAGTGACCGCGGGTATTTCTTGTACCCGTGAGTAGTAACATTTTTTTCAATTTTTTTATGTATTAGATCAGGACAGGGCTTCTTACACATCGCGATTTTTAACAATTAAACAGAATAAATACATTTATAGTAATTAATTATAAAATCGAAATATATGAATGTTTGCAAAAGTAAAATATAAAATATCTATGTGAATAGATAAATTATAAGTATTTATGAATAATAATTATTAAAACAAATTTCATTTGTGCATTTTATAGTAGAGAAGACGGATACCATCCGACTTCGTTGCTATGAAAGATGCAGTTATTGATACTGGTGATATATTTTGTTACAGTTTTTTTAATTAATAATTCTTTATATAATTAATTAATAATTTGCATTTCATTTTCCCTTTTATAATAGTACTGAATAATTTAATTGACTGAGTTTTATAATTATAAACTTCAGTAGAATTTGAAATATAATAGATTAGAATTTCTTCCGCAAAGAAATGTATGAAACTTTATGTGTAAGGAGATACTTCGCGACAGGCAGATTTTTGAATCAAAGCAACAAGTTTGAACACTGCTTTCACATTTTCGAAAATGTGCTTTGATAAAGAAGTCTCCTGAGACTATTTCTAACAATATTTAATTGTTTGAGTCAATTTTCGACTTTTATAATATCTTTTTTAATAAATTCAATTCTTGTTCATTGTTTCTATTCTCTTGCAATTTCAATAATTTCTGAAAGAGTAGAATTGAAATAAAATGATATAATGGTCCGTTTAGATACAAACTTAGATATAAATTAATCATTTTTTTAGTTCAGGATTTTCAGATATAACCCCTTCCGTGTTCATTGTCAGGATCTCACTCACGTGCCCAGGTGCTACTTGGGTGGGTGAAAGACATTGGGCACGATGACCATAGTTTGTAATTTTATAAAAAATTTCTCAGCGACTGACAGTGTGTTAGCGTATCGTGCACGACGTATTTTCCGCATGTGTGTGCGTGGTTAGGATGTGGAGTTGCGTCGTTTTAATTGTTTCATTTATTATAATTTGAAATATTTATGATATTTATACAGTAATTTAAAGTATGAATTTATTATCGTAATACCTAATACTATAATTACATTATTAATTGTACTATCATTAATTACATTATTACTTACATTATTAATCATACTATCAATCATAATGAGTCCAAGTCAGCCTGTACATGTAACTTTTATAGAAATTACATGTATTTTTTCTCAATTATTAATATCTCAGATATAGCTGTAAATATAAACGTGTTTATACAATCACGGTTTACGCAATGGTCGCTAGCCACTGTCAGTCGATTTCAGGAAAATGGTACGTAAATTAGAGTGTGAAAGTTGTGTGCTAAGCTCGGGTGTCGGAGGTGTCCCGGGACGTCCTCTCTAGTTTAGGTCTCTGCGCCCGGGTGGTATGTCTGAGAATCGTGGAGTGAATGTGTTGGTGTGCCTGTTTTGCCATTTTTTAAATATAGGGGCCCTAGATAGGATAGGTAGCTTACTTTCTGGTATGAATGTGTTTAATTATAAGTAGGTAGGGCCGGGCAGGTTGGCACAGTCTTTGGTCGCGTGTCCCCCTTTCGCGTGTCCAACCTGTTTCAGGAAATCTAATTTGAAAAGTCGACAGTGAAACTGGTGCAAATCGAGCATGCCACTTGTTTCTGGTTTTACTCTTCGATTTTTCGAATTTAGTATCGCGATCGCGGTCGCGGGTAGGTCGCGCGTAGGTTCCGAAACGAACGTTCATGTAGGTATAGCTCGAGCACGCACATTCGAACGGCCAACGATCACTATGATCGATGGTCGTCCATGTGTATTGATTAGATTTCGCGATTTATATTATTATTTCACTTTTATTTTTTAGTTTGCGATTAGAAAGACTCGAGCTAGACGTAAGTTTCAGCGGGCATTGCGCTCGAAGAAAGAAGAGGCTAAAAGCCGAAGAGGCCCGGCAAACTGCCACGAAGAGGGTCACAGCAAATGGCTTCTCATCCTCTGGATCGTTCAAATGATTCCAAAGCATGGGAAGTCATTCTCGTTACTACTTTGTCACTATGCTCTTTTAGTATTTGTAGTTGTACTTTTTTCCCTCTTCATCAGTGTACATCATCGTTTTAGGCATATCGTGATTTGTTATGTTAGTGTTGCGACAGATTGATTACGGGTTAAATTAGAGTTGCGATGTAGCTTCGCGCCTGTTTATTAGTGTTACGAGAAATTATTTACGGCTTAATTCAGAGTTGCGAAGATATGATAATCGTGTTTGCTTTAGAGTTGCGAATTATGATACCGCGATTGTCTTTTGCATTTTAATTTATTGTTTTAAGTTAAATTATAGAGTCGTTGCTTTTAATTAATTTTAGAGTGTTGGAATATTTGGACTAGCTTTCTGTTCGTTCAGTTTTGTATTGTTCATCGTAAGTTTCGTTGAATTTAATATTACAGTTAGTGTTGCGATGTTATTCGCAACATCGCGATTTCGAGTTACTTTTACTCTTAGTATTGCGTTATATAGTCCCAATTAGTTTTTCTCTTAGCGTTGCGATAGCGAATGATCGCGTATCTCGAAGTAGCGTTGCGTTTACAAAATGCCCAAATTCTTCCATTGGATTCGTGGAAGTCTGCTTCTGCTCCCGAGTCACTGGATGCAGCTGCAGCAAGAGCTGTACAGAGCTGGTAGTTCATGAACAATCTCCAGCATGGTTACACTGGACGCGTCGCAATTAGTGTTACGCAGTTTTAATAGCGTTTCGTACGTATTTTCGGGAGTTTTAAACATGACGAAGTTTGATTTTGAAAATTTTCTATTTCACAATTAATGCTAGTTAATTAGTGTTGCGAAACAAGATACGGTTTGTTCGTCGGATTCGTAACGTAGACAATCGTACAGTAGCCCTTCTGGTTATTGTATCGTGGTTTTTTGTTTCAGTAGTCTAGCCCTTCTGGCTATTCATTTCCTTCTTTTTTCCAAATCTCGGGACTGTTTCAGTGGCGTGGAATATTTGTGTCAAGTTTTTTAAACTACTAATCCAACAAATGAGTCTGTTGCAGATTTGTCAATGGATCCATGTGGATGGATAGAAGATGGAACAACATGGATTGTGGAATTTAAAGAATATGATGCCTGGAGGATCCCGCCTAATGGTAATTAAATACATCTTAATTAAATTTCTTTCACAAATCTTTTTCACGTCAACGAAAGAAAATTGTACGTAGATTGCTCTGAATATAGAAAATTCTATGAAATATCCAAAACAGAATGCTCGTTACAAGATGACTGAAATAAATTTCTGCCTAAATTCTCTAATTCAATTTTTAAAAATTATGAATTGAAGAATTATGGTTAGATGACATTCGCATTTCGGCAAATCTTTACAGTTGCACTGGTTTACTTGACTGGTGATATCAATCAGTAGTTTAGCGATTTCTGATTGCGATAGCGATTTTTATCCAATACTTTTTAAATAGATATGACTAATAGTCAGATATGTACTAAATTTTTCACCTCAGTTTTCATCAATCTCTGTTTTAAATTGTTATATTCCTTCATTGATGAAGTACCACCACGTTCAATTCAATGAATAATTCTCGAAATAAAT
The DNA here is from genome assembly GCF_011392965.1 of Frieseomelitta varia. Taxonomy (NCBI): domain Eukaryota; kingdom Metazoa; phylum Arthropoda; class Insecta; order Hymenoptera; family Apidae; genus Frieseomelitta; species Frieseomelitta varia. Next base: position 229,293 of record NW_025110494.1, on the reverse strand, counting down.
CTGGTAACACTGTCCATACTTTTTGATTTTCGCGGTACAAAACTTACATGAATCGGTACGACAGAATGTGATACGAAAATGGTAACGAGGTGCCCTGACCCCGAAATCGTTGGCTGAAAAAATACATTGTATGCTAGGTTTTTTCATATACCTCGTCTGTGGTCTATGCCTATTTTTTATCAACAATATTAGAACAGAAAAACGGTTTTCGTCTAAGATTAAAGAAAAGGTTTGTGTCGGTAACTTGTGTGGTGATGGTTCATGCAGCTTGTGCATTTTTGCAATAGAGTACGCTGCATCATTCGACCATTTACTTCACATTATAGACGAAATGTATGAGGTATACATGCATTCATATCCTCCTCTGTTCTTCATATGTAGCTGTATAGTTGGTATTATACAGTATTAGAGTATGGAATTTTGATAAATAATATGTAAAATCATTGTTTCTAACAAATATCTAAAATTAAAAATTTTTAAATCAAATCAAATCAAAAGAGCTTATAATCTTATGATAATAAAAATATTTCTACATCATTATCTACGTAATGATTTGATATTTTTATTAATTCATTGATTATCTATTACCAATCAATATATTTTGTCCTTATATGTGCTTCGTAAAATAGCAACATTCAATAGCATCATTCTTTATGATATGAAATATTTTAGTTCATAGTAAAGTTTTATATTATTTAGAGAATACTTATTTAAATTTTATGCGAGTAGAATCCATAAAAAAGAGACAAGTTCCTACAGGTATAATTTCTAGATTTCCGATGGGTATAATTCGCTCGAAGCTTTTATTAATAGTCACAAGACACTGCGACGAAACTTAATTAAGTTCTCGAAGGTAATAAAAAGTTCGAAGCATCGTGATTATCCGTAACACAATTAAAGCATCCGTACAAGCCGTAAGAGTCGATAAATAAAGTAAAGAGATAAAGAAAGAGGGAAAGAGAAAGAGAGAAAACACATGGATGGTATCGGAACGTGAAATCGTGCCGACTTTGCAAAAAGCGGATGACGCTGGTATTTTTAATGGAAAGCCGAAGGCAAGTTGAATAGAACAAGCTTTTGGGTAGGGAAGCGACACTCAGTTTCTTTGATCAATAATGAAAGTTCTCTCTGTCTCGGTTTCACGTTCTTCTTCATTTCACTGTCTCCTTTGGCCCCGAGCTATTGGCCCTCTTTTTCTCTTTCTTCCACCATTGCCGCTCTCTCTATCTTATCTTATACATTTTTAACCCTTATTCCAGTCCGCCTCCCCGCAAAGGAGGAGGACGAAACGGTGCACGAAGGCTCAAAGCGAAAGCCAAGTTCTAACAAGCCTCGAGCCTGAGCACCCAACGCTCCTGGCCTTCTCCCTTAAATAATCCACTCCTCGATCCATTCGTACGAAAGCCTTTTTTGTAAAAGCCTCGATAGCCTTCATCCACAAGGGAAGAGAGTCTTAAAAAATTTGGAACTTTCGTCGGTCTCTTCGCACCACGGAACTGCGAGTTACGTGTCCGCGAATCGTTGAAAGTCGTCGGGAGATATTTTCATATTGGATTATAATAAAATACTCATTGACGATTTTAGAAGCTGTCTCTGTGATACTTCTTTGTTTGTAAATCGTATTTAAAATGGAGTATTCGTGGAAACAGAGTCAGGATATCTACAGTTTTCGGCACGAGGGAAATTGAATCTAAGAATAGAACAAATATGAAAAGTGTAATAGTAGTTGGCGAAATTTAGAGTCAAATGTTCATATCTCCTTAAGTTTTGTTGGAAAATATCTCATCAACGAATACTCAGTGAAGTGATAAGAAACTAAGAATTTAAAATCTAAGTGGATCTTTAGATTTAGATAGTTATTTACTAGCAAAACGTGATTCAAGTAGATTTTAAACCATCCGCGGTTTAACTGAATTCGTGACATTTACGTTACTTTTATTATTTTTACTGTATATTTGAAATGACACTGACAACATTAATTGTCAAATTAATATTCAATACGGTTTCTTTCATTTAATCAACTGAGATCTACAAAAATGCTCTCTAACAAAACACCAACTTTTTAAATAGACATCAGAACATCAGAACGTCAATTATTTTTCAACGTCGATTCAAAAACATTAATTAGTATTTACGCGTCAGTGCACTGATGGAATCGTCTGAACATTTCCGGTGCCGTGACTTTGGTCTTTGCAAATATTGTAATAAAAAGAACTTCCGTTCAGACGTGGTGGACAAGTCCATTGTGGCTGGTTTCCTTTGACGGACAGACGAAAAACGAAGGAAACGATGGGTTTCTTGTCTTCTTCGACCTAATAAAAACCTCAGAAAGATCGGCGAGACTACCGTCGTCGTAGAGCCATTGGCTTCACTCGTCCTTTCTCTCCCCGATTTTCTTTCTCTCACTCCTTTTCCTTGTTTGCGACTGTACATCGGTCAAAAGCTCACAGAGAACAGAAGAACGGGAGGAAGTGGGCGACGGGGGGATTGGGACACGGATTAGTATCCTTGCATAGGATACCGGGTACGCTAAGCAAGCGGTGCGCACAAGGTGGACGAAGAGGACGAGAGGAGGGAGAACGAGAATTCGCACAAAGCGAAGGGAGAGAAGGAAAGGGATGGGGAGGGGGCGGCAGGGCGCGGAATAATGCTTAACAAGCCGACTTGAAAGGACGGCCGCCATTTTGAGTCAATACTTGAAAGTCTTTGCTCATTAAGAATATTTTACGTCTCCCTCTTCCAACGGAATCACCACCCTGCCGTGGATCACCCACTCCCTTGCATTCTCCGTTCGACTTTCTTTTTCCACGTTTTTTCATCCGCCATCCTTCTCTCTCTCTCTCCTTCTATTCCGCAAGGCAAGTCAATCCTCTCCCGCCCCTCTCCCTGTCCCCTGCCCCCTTCCCTATAGGAGAAGAGAAGGAGGGGGCAGAGGAGGCAAGCGGGTGGTTGCACCCTCGAAGATGGAAGTTATTTACGCGGCACTCGGAGCACCCTCCACCATCGCAACCCCCGTAACCATTCCCTTTCCTCGTCGCGTTTCTACGCCGGCCTTCCCCCTTTTTCGTTCGGTAAGACGCAGCTACGTCGCTGCCCCCACCACCAACATCACCCTCCGCGCTCGCTCCACTCTTTTCTTTCACCCTCGTTCGTTTCTAGTCGCTGTTCCACCATAGACTCCCGATGGCCAGCCAGCGCAAACCCCCGTCGACACGGGGGCTAAGGGAATTCCGAGTTCGCCGCTAGGCCCACCTCTTCGTTCGACCGCCCTCCGCCACCCTTGCAAATATCCAGCGTCGCTTGCTCCCTCGTTCCTTCGCTCTCCGCTTTTGCAACTTTCTTCCTCTCCCCCTCCTTGCCTTCCTACCCGCGTAATCATCGTCCCATTTCGCGGCATTTTTCCTAATTCCTACCCAATTTCGCTTTTAGCATTTCAATTTATGCCCGCGAACCGATTTGTTAGACGTGCCGACCCTCCCGCAGCCGTCGGATTACTCGTCGCGGGCGTTACGGGGAAATTTCGATGGTCGAAATACACCCGCTTGGCCGAACGTTCCTTTCTCCAATGCGTTCTCTCCCTTTTCCTCTGATTTTATCATTGCCAAGGACGAAGGGGACAGAGGAATAACGTTGACAAATTCGACTCGCGTGTTCGATGCGTAAATTAAATTTACCGGCGAAAATCTTTTATAGAGAGAAAAGAGAATAATTTCGCAGGAAGGAAAATTAATTAAATACGAAAGAACAGGGTGAACGTAGAAAGTGGAATATTATTGAAAGTCACGCGTCTATAAATCGCGATTTAGATTTTCCTCTATTAGTTTTTCATTCAGGAGTTTAGCATTCGATGCTCGACTAGATTTCTCTTCTGATGTTATCTTATTAAATTACATTTTTTCGAATTAAACTTTGACGATCGTACGTCATTTCTGATGTGACATTGCAATTTTGTTGAAGCAGTCGCGTGTCGCACGTAGACAGTAACAAAATCAAATAATTCGATCCGGTAACTTGCTGTATACAGTGTTGTTCAAAAGTTCAACAATTTTCAAAGAGATTATGAAACCGTTCAAGTGATATTTTCATTTAATTTAATTTATCTCTGTTGTCATCTTTCAACATATTTTATATATAATATAAATTTTTTATATTATACATGTAATAATAATTTTTCGATTTTCAGTGAACATTTATAACAGAGTCGAAAAATCCTTATTTTCCTATATTATTATTTTTGACAATCAACGTGAATTAGTAATGCAATTGAAAGAAGAATGAAAAATTAATAATTTCCTTTTAAAAAGAAATCGAGATAACTCAAGGTTTCTTAATTCTATTTTAAAATTTTTAAAAATTTTCAATGGATGTTGTAACAAACGGGAAGTGTAAAGTATTGCTCCGTTTCAGCCAATTGGACCGTAACACATTGTGCACTTTCTATGCTAATTACGCGAACATCATTCGAATGTAAATGAGCGAATACAAAAACAACAAAACAGAACCATTTCATTGGATGTAAAAAACAACATGCCATCTACTATTTTGTATATCCTTTCGGCCTTTTAATTTAGCAATTTATGGCGTCACATGCCATCTCGTGTCGGACTGGTGTATAGGGGATGTTGTGTCAGTACGTGGTCCGATGATTAATGGTTGCATTCTGTATGGCGCTACTAAATTTTGAGTTACGACAACCGTGTATGGTACATACAATTATTCATTAAAATTTAGGTATAGGCTTTTGTCATTGTTCCGTAGAAAAGTATATGCTTCCAAAGTTTTTTTTATTCCCCTTTATTAACACCTTCTGGAATCGTTATTTGGAGATCGTTCTATTATGATTTCATATGAATATAATTTTTAGATGTGTGTATACTAGTTTCTAACTTTAACACCGTTTTTATCAGTTCATTTGTTGATTTACAAATTTTCATCCTTGAACTTGAACTCTGAATTTCTTAAGAACGCGTAGAAAAGCTCAAAATCAAATACATATGAACACAACATACATCTCATATTTTCATCATTTTTCTTCTACTTGTATGATCAATTTAGCCCTCTACGCTTAACTACGCTTCACTGTCATTTATAGTGTAACAATTGAATTCTCATTGACGACAAAAGAGAAATAAGCCTACCTATAAACTTGCCAACCACTTACAATAATTTCGTTCTTTTTGAAACAAAAAGTTCCATCGTAAAGTGACTACTGAAACTCGATCGTTCTGTAGAAACTTCTCGCGGTGCAAAGGAGCTCGAAGCGAGATTATCACGCCTAATAATAATCAACTCGTTTCTTTACGCAAGCAAGAAAAACGCGGCATAAACGTTCGATACATAGTGGAGAACCAGTCAGTCCTCTGTCTCTCTCTTTCTCTCTCTTTCTCTCCCTTTTCCGCGACGACGTTCGTTAGCCGTAACGAACTTTCCGAACAAAAAGGCTCGTGTGTCGAGTTTTTAAGTCATCGCGAAGGTATTTTTCGCCTGGCAGCCGAGCGGTGCACGAAGAGAAAAGACAATGGGTCCGATATAGCCGGCTGCGCGACTCAGGGGTGGCGGGAGGGAGGGAGGAACGGTTGACTGTAAAAATAAATCACGCGTGCAACGTCGTCGTTTCTCGCTCAATTGTATCAACTTTAACCCCTTTTATTGTATCGCTTTTTTTTCCATCGTTCTCTCCTCGCTGTTTGACCGGATTCGCATTCGACCCTCACGGTTTCTCTTTCTCCTGGTGGCCCGCGCGCGCGAGCGAGCGAGCGAATCAGGTTCGAAGCTCGCCCGTGCGAACACAATCGGCCGTGAAAGCGAACACGAACGCCAGAAAGCGCATATAATAAGCCGTGCGCAGAGAAAGAGAGCGAGAGACAGAGTGAAACAAAAACTGGTCTCGCTAGGTAAAACAATAGAAGGGGGTTCTTCGCTTGGGGAAAGTACGACACGGAGGAGAGAGGAGAAGGTTGAACGCGCGAGCGAGTGAAAGAGCGCGCGGCTACCAGGGTGAAAGAGTCGGCGAGGAACGAGAGAGGGCGAGAAAGAGAAAGTAGAACCGGCCGCGGAGCAACCCCATCGAACCCGCGGCACGACGTGTGTGAAATTCAAGAACCTGTAGCGCCAAGAAAGAACAAAACGACGGTGCCAGCTGCACGGTGCATACGTTATTAGTGCGTCGTTTTGTCCTTCCACCTTGAGATTTCAATATACCTGTACCAGTGCGTCGAAAGGGAAAAAAAAAAGATCATCGTAACACGGTGAGACGTGCGCGTTGGTTAAGGCGCGAGAAGAAGAATTCCCTTCGTTCCTCTTAGCGAGCTACGGATTGTTCCATCTTCTTCTTCTTCTTCTCTCTCTCTCTCTCTCTCTCTCTCTCTCTCGTCTCTTCTACCCCCGTTGCCCGCACGCTCCCTCTACGTTCGTGGCACCCGGGAAACAGGTTCCTCTTTATTCGTCCTGCTTATTATGCAAGTTATTGTTTTCGCTGAGACACGAGAGCTCCGAGAGTGGTACTGGTTCAAGTGAAGGAAAATGAAAAAAAAAAAAAGAAAAAAGAAACAGGGGAAAAAACCGAGTCCTCTCGAGTGATTCTCTCGTTCGTGCATCTCGTTCTCAAGGGTTGCGCGAAATAATTATCATAACTCTGTATCGGTAGTCTGTTTGAAGTGCTCTCTCTCTAGCCTCTCTCTGCTGTTGCGAAAATCCCGCAGACGAGATTTCTCAATCGTGAGAAACGAGGAATAAATTGAAAAAGAAGAAGAAGAAAAAAAAAAAAGGAAGAAAAATAGAAAAGAAAAACAAAAGAAGGGAATATCCTTTGGCGAGGAATATCGTGGAGAATCTCTCGACGAATCCGCGTTGATAGAGTACTTACGCGATGATGGACAGTGGTCCATAATGCGGTACCCCTCGAGATATGGTCGAACGGAATGGCGATCGATGGCAGATGTCCAGAGACGGCTAGAAAGAGGAATTTTTTTTTGCTATGGGCTCCCGTGGACCCGTCCAGGTGTCCATTGTGGGTCCGAGCCAGGATTCTCAACCCTTAATCCTTAACCCTTTGGCCGCACGCATCCGCTGGCAAGCACCCATTTACCGATCCTGAAACAATGCCGACCGGACCGCACCCCGGATGCGCACGTTTATTAAGTAATGTCCCCCTCTGGTTTTGCGCTCGACAGCTGCCTTGCCAAAAAAACCACTGTTGCTTTTGTCTATCGTTTATTCTCATTGCTTCGACGACGATCCCGAGTAAGGATGAGGCCGCAAAGATCGTTACGTTGGGTCGTAAGTAAGATCTTTCCTCGTATGAGATCGGCTCGTTCATTGTTCTCTGCAAGCGTCTAACGATAAGTTGATACAGAACTGGCTGTGTTAGGTGTGACCTATTGTTAGTACTATCCTTTGTGAATGAATTTTAGCTGGATATCAAACGGTTGATCTTATTGTCTCGTTACTCTCCGGTGTTTGAATCTCTTTCACATTGGTATCAATTTCACATTGGACTAATTTTTTATTTATGGTTATTTGTTTGGGAACCAAATGACTACAATAACGTTATAATTCTATAGGGATATTGGGTTAGAAAGATTATATTTTCGTCGAATATGTTAGTTATCGTCATCGTTTATTTCATATTAATTTGTCGGATGGGTAGAATAATTGACCTTGTTCATTTTAATTTCAAGTTTTCTTATATAATATTCCTTATTTCTCTCAAGTCGTCTATCTTTTTTTTTTTTTATCGAAGTTAAGTGTTTCTTGTCGACTTTATCGAACGCCCTGCCCATATAACTAAAATTATTTTTTGTTCGTACATCTCAGATACGTTTTGCCTAAATTATCTATGTATTATCTGTGTAATAAATCTGTTATAATTTTTCCAGTATTTCGTTACAATAGCAATATTAATTCACAAATAATATACACATTGTACTTGAATTATGAAAATAAAATGTTTCCATCATTTTTAAAAGACAAATTATTATCAAAACGTGGCTTGATAATTATTAACAAGTGTTTCACGTATTAACAGAAAGGTCTCTCCTGAATGAGCACGACGAACAAAAAATAATTCTTGGCCAAGAAATCCGAGCATACTTAATTTCCTATAGTTACCTTCACGGCAAAGTAAGGCTATACACCTCGGGAAGGTCCAGTTCTCGTACGACGAATTGCCATAAGGGGCGAATTCGTATGGAATCTTGAAGGGGTCACGTGAAACCTGACCGTGAGTCCATGAGCTCACCCCACCACGTGGTCGACGAAAGGGTGGTCTTTGCCATTGGAACCAGTCCTACGTTCATGCAAAATGCAAGAGGCCAGTTTCAAAACGACCGGCCATCATATCTCCACGTTATTACGTCTGTGAATTATCCCCGAAGAGATAGTAAAAATCGGGAAATGAGTCACGAGTTCTTTGCATTCCTGCGAGTCGTAACGAACAGCGTAAACGAGAGGAAAACGTAAAGAGGAAATTTCCCCGCAGGGGGAAAGTAATTGCTAGAGTCGTCTGTGGAACAATCAAGGAAAATTGATTTCCAATGTTTCATTTAACGACATTAAAGTGTTCGTTTCATTTAGAACATAACATATATCGTGTTGTGCCGTATCGTGCCGTTTCGTTTTCTTAGCGGAGGTGATTTCTAAGGTTGCTTACTTTACATTGGCACTTAAGTGATAGTGATGAAGAGATTAGACAGTGAATGAATCTTTGCTTTGAAATTAATTAAGTAGAAAATAAGTGACTGATTGAGATATGATTTTAAGCAATTATTTCTGTACGGAACAATCGAAATAAAAATTCTACGTTGATTGGGAAATTTGTTGAAGCTGCTCATAAGAATTATTATAGGATTTATCTTTTCTAAATTATTTTATTACTTTTTTTTCTAAATTTTCGATTGAACTTTTGTTCCATTTTTTGGTCTCTTTTATTTTGCGAATAAGAGAGAATATTTTAACTTTAATATAAAAAAAAAAAACAATTTTATGTAATTTTACAATATAAGTTTAAAATAATTAAAAACATAGCCATAATTTACATAAAAAGCATAAGAAAATTTCTATTACTTCATTTCTTCATTTCTTCACAGTCGATGTTATTTACTGAAGAAATAAAACTTTCTGGTAAAACTTATGAGACACGCAACAAACTGATTAGTAGAAAAAGACAGTCATAGTAAGACGATTGAAAGGAAAAAGAAAATAAATTTTGATTTAAAAATTTTTCTTCGCTTTTCTCGTAACAATAAAATATATTTTACGCTACATTCTTTGTCTCAGTCATTTATGAAAAGTATAAGATAACATTATTATTAGACTAAACTTCGATTCGTTTCTTAATTTTGTTTCCTAATACTGAAACTGAGATTTATCTTCAAAAAATTCATCGAGAAATATTGCGCCAATTAATTTTAATTAGCTAAAAGTTTTCCGGGTCGCCATTTCAAGATGATGACCTTAATCTCTACAGGATCAATTAGTCGTTGATTAATTCTCGCGAAGTATCCTCTTGGCCATTTCCTCTTCGATTGTCTGTGAAATTATCGCGCGTAATTCAGACCTCATAATGATCAGGTCGACTTTCTTCCCCTCGACTTCTATAAAGTTGCAGCCCATTCCCCGTTTGCGCCTAATTACAGTTAATTAGGACGAGAATTGAAGGGTGACCCTCGGTTTAAAGTTACACATTTTTTTTTTAATAAAAGCGTAAAGCCGAAAAATAGCAATAAAATAATACAGTATAATAGTAGATAAAAATATATGATATACGATAATGGTAAAATAAAAATATATAAATTGTTATTATAAGAAATTAGTACATCAAAAATTCAAGAAAAAATATTTTTGTAAATGCTATATCAAGGAACATATACAATAGACGATGATTTTAATTATATTGAAACACAGTTTAATGTTGAGTAATATAATTAAAATGTTCAGTAATTCAGTATATTAACGTTCAATAACAGAAATTTAAAAAACCTACATTTGCTTGAGATAATTTTTAAAAAATTAATCTATCATTCTATTAATTGATCTATTGTAATTAATAATCTATATTTATTAATTTTTGGAGGATTGATAGTTTGTACTTGTAATTTTTAATATATTACAAATAATTTGTAATTTCTTTTTCATCGTCTGAAAGTCGCTCAAATTCACCATGTTTGCCTTGATAATTTCTTTCTTTTAAAATTATGCTGTGTGCTCGAACATCTAAGCACCACCTAAGATCTCAGATTATTCAAATGTGTCTGTAATATCTATTCCAGAAATTTATCGTTCGATCAATGAACTCTGTTGGTTTCATCGGTCGATCCAATTCTCAGATTCTCAATCTTCCCCAACCTTTCAAAAAATCTTTCAAAGCGTCTAGACAAAATCACAAAATCGTCCATTAAACGTCTCTCGTCAGAGATTTTCCAATTCTCTGGCCAGACGTTTGGAAATTGTTTCAAGACGCGGCCGTAAGACCCCATCTGTATAAAAGAGGAAAAACCCTGGCTTGAAAAAGAATCTGAGAACGAATGAAGTGAATTATTCCGACGGAATAATCTGCAAGAAGCGAATCTTAAAGGCAAACCGAAAACAGGGACAACAATTGCAAATGAGGGTGTGGTTGCTTAAAATGTCGGCCGCGAAATCGTCCGTTATCATCCCTTCTTTCGGTTCGCGACTCTCTGACGCGGTGGACCCGGAGGGAGGCAGAGCCCACCCACCCTTTTGTACGTCGAAGGTATGGAGCCATTGATTTTGAATATGTAATCTGAGGCATTTTATTATTCCATCGTACTTGGAAGTCGGGGGAAGGGGATAGCGTTCCTCTGTAGGCAGGGGCGGTTCGACCTCCACCGCCATCGACCTTCGTCCCTGGTCACAGTCGAACACAGAAGGAGGGTGGGGTGAAGACGAGGGGGGTTTCGAGGGTGATTCGATTCTCTGCCTCCGCTGCTACCACCACACTCGCAAATCCAACATCACCAACACCGCCGCCGCCACCACTACCACCACCACCACCATACCACCACCCTCGAGTTCTTGACGCGTGATTGAATATTTTTTCGCTGTGCGCGATTGGTTCGTCGTACCGGTGGCAGGCAGAACAAACGAGTCTGGAGGAGATGGAGGGTGCTGGGGGAGGGTGGTTGGTGGTGGCTGCAGCCACCTGTCAAGCAAAAGAATCGCCATGGTAACCAGGCCCCGTCGCCATCGGCTGAAGGGACTCGTTCGACGAGGGGGAGGGGGTGGCGACCCGGTCTCGCAGGGGTGCCCGCGGGGCTTATATTGAATTTTAAGGAAGTTCCTGCCGGCGGAAAAGATACATGCAGCCGGCGAGGGGATGGCTTCTCGCGGGAAAAAATCCATTATCGATTGATTTTTCACGATTTCGATGATTTTCATTCTTCTGCTCTTGATAGTCTTAAGGCAGGTAGAAGTACCAGCACATTTGTTTCAAAACTGAGATAATTAAATAATATACTAACATATTAACATGTCAAAAACTGCGTTATAAAATACAATATTTAATTTATTGAATATGCCGAATATTTAAAATAAAATTCTAAGAAGAACTTTTGAGAAGAAGCATATATAATACATTCCGATGATTCTTTTCTTCTTTTTTGTCAGTAACGTCTTCTGTTGGTCAAGAAAATTTATGTTTCTCTATCAAAGTGTATCGTTTTTCGTTTTTCTCTTAAATCCCTTGTTTTCTTTGTTTTCTTTTTAAAGCATAGATGGTTATAAATTGGAAGATGATGAAATTGATTGGAAATCTCGAGATTACGAGAAGGAGATTGGATGCATGTATTTCTTCTGTAGTTGTCGAAATATTGAAATCATAAACCAAGCTGTGGAAATTGAGGAAACTCATCTTCCTTCTTGTGTAATCAGAGCACTGCCTGGTGATATGATTAAATCACTTTTACGATTGCGAACGTTCTATATTTTCAGTACTCTTCGTGCTTCTCTTCGGTTCCTTCTTTTGTTTTAAAAGGAACAATCTCCCGGAGAAGAGCTCTTGTAAACTTTGTACGCTTAGCTGCATGGACCTTTCAGTAGAATCAAACAAAGGGCGCGTATAGTTCTCTATATTTTTTCACTAAAACCGGACAAGAAGGAGAATGTTTGCTTTTGAGATGAGTATAATTACTTTCGGTAAATTAAAACCTACGCGAGACTCGGTTGCATCGCGAATCTTAATAATCAAATTTCACATAAAAATATAAAAATGTACCTTAATTCTTCTATAGCTTTCGATCTTTTATTTGTGGCAATTATGGTTGTCTCTCTGAATTAATCATATTTCACGTGTATCCCTAATCATCACTGTCCGGTTTTTAAATTCGCGTTGCACATAATTGTTCCTTTCATTCAAAGTAGTTTGTACGAAATATTTTATACTTTCAAAAAATCTTCTTTAAATATTCCAACTCATTAGACGTACAATATTCATAAAAAATTCGAAACCGAATACGAAAGCGAATTTTGCACGAAATTTTGTCTATCTTCTACTGACAAGTTACGAATAGGTATACGTAATATATTTATCATTTGAAAGATATTCGAAAAATATTTCAAACGTTAGCTAGGAAAGAGCGAATTTTTGTTTATTCTGTCTGAAAATTCGCCTTTCGAGATTTTGAAACTCGAGAGATTGGCATTCAAAGTTCGCCGGAACCGGCGCGATTCTGCTGAAAAGAAGGCATCACCATTGAACCGGTTTAACCGGTGAAGAAATCACGGCAAGACGGCGAAATTCGCAGGCTCGGTCGCGGGTGTAGCAAGTGGAAAGAATTCACAGCCCCCAAGGGTCGAAAGCGAGCGAGAGAAAGTGAGGACTAAAGAGGAGCCAGGGAGCCGAAGGGTGGGTGTGCTCGGTGGGAGTCGGAGTCGGAGGCCCCTGTAATGATCTTACGGCCGTGGTAACTTTTTTAATCAGCGCCCGGTTTAATTATACGGTCGATGAGGAAGGTGCTCGTCCTCCTCTTGCTCTCGCTCTCCCCTTTCTCCGCTGCTTCGTCCTCACCGTCGCTACCTCTTCGAGCTTTCCTCATCAATCCCTAGCACAGACCCGGCCAGTCGTCCTAACTAGGCACTGACTCGCAAACAAGATTTGACTTATTGCGCCCGAGCGATTTCTCCTTCGTTCTCTTTTGCCCTTCGCGGTAAACCCCCTTCCCTCCGCGGAAAATTTCGAAATCTTCCTCTCTAATTGAAATGCCGCTCCTCCGATCGCAAGAAATTTGGTTGCCACCAAGAAATCTCGATTGTGACGATTTCGTATGATCGATATGACAGTGTAAAGTTGTTCGTAGTTGTTTATTGAGATTGTGTGTTATTAATGAAGTTTGTCTGGAAATGGAGGTAGGGAGGTCTGTTGTGCATCTTATTCTTTTAGTGTTTGATCTTTGGAATGTACAGGAAGATAATTGAAATGTGCAGAAAATTAGCATTTTATTGAGATTGTTAATAGTTTTGGCACGTGCCTATAAGTTGTATTTTGACAATGTTGCTAACATATCGAAAATGTTGTGGAAATCATACATTTCTAAAGTTGAAAACTATTTTGATATTTCTGATGAAAAGATTATGTTGCTCTTAGAAAGTGAATGAAATTTTAGTGATAATGTTAAATATTTAGCAGGTAATATTTCTTTAAAAATATTTTATTATCCATTATATTTTTATATCTTAAATATTATTAAGTACATACAGTTAAACATTTCATACTACAAATTTTTATTATCTGAATAAAAAAAAAAAAAAAAAATGAAAGTTAGCATACGAGTTGTGATAGTTAATGACGATCATAATTTTTTAAACTCCTTTTCTCAAGTTTTTCTCTGTTACAATTTAGGAAAAAAAGAACGAAATTTCGTACTTTTTAAAGTGCTAGCAAATTTTATCATAATAATGAGTTTATTTTCGAAGAAATCTTTACATTTATCTCTTTTAGAACTATCAAGTTTTTATTTTTATTTTTTCCAATATATTTAGAGTCTATATGTTGCAAAATTTCATGGACTTTTATTACAAATTTAATAATTAGAATACAGATAATATAGCCAGTGATATATATGGTGCTTGTCTCGTCATAGGGTAAACGAGGGTGGTTAGGGTGGGGGTTAGGGGGTGGTTCCTCGGCCAACGATACAATTGAAGCTCCTCTTCTGTGCAATGGCGCCCGTTTGAGTTTTGCGTTCCTTAAATGCTCTTATGAAATTAATTTAATTAATTTGTCAGTCGAGATAAGAAGTGATATTTATTTGTAAATTCATTTCAGTAAAGTGATGATTAAACCGATCTTTATGAATTTTTGTGAAATCCAAAATTCCAAACTCTACGGAAATACGTATGATGTGCAAAGATACATAAAACAGGCCAATTGCGATATTTAAAACAATTTTCTACTTAATTTTCATTTTTTTAATTGCTCTTGCAAAAATATAAAAACATTCGTAGTCCAGTAACGATCCAGTAATAATATCGCAATTTTATTTATTATTATATGATTAAATATTCTACAAATAAAATGTTAAATATTTAGGAACTTAGAAAAAGCAATTACATATTGTCTTAAAATTCTCTAAAAATATAAATCAAAATGAATGTAAACACAAAATTAAATTAAATCGAATTAAATAGCACGAGGGTTATCCATTTTACGGAAAGTTTGCTATTTTGTTTTTAAAAACGATATCCAGTTAGGTAATTGTCCAAGAATTAAATCGTTTCGAATGAAAGTTCTTATTCTTGATTGAAATTCTTCATTGGAACGTGTCAAAGGTCGACGACTCTTGATCTTCTTGAAAAGGCAAAGGCTACCCCTCGATGATGTTCGATATGAACCTGCGGATGGTTTTACCTGGTCGCGTGCCACCGACCTGCTGCGCACCGAACAGGTACGATATCGATTCTATTGGGTATCGAATCAATGGTGCGAAAATAATAGAAGGTATTGATACCTGTTGCTGGAAGCCCGATTTGTTACCTACCACCCTTTCGTGCACTGTCAGGCAATTTAACCATTTCCCTCTGTCCAATATGCCGTATTTGCAAACAATATTCTTCCATTACCTCTACTTTTTTCTTTCAATTTTTCGACATGTAAAAAATAGTAATATGACATGTTACAATTAAGATGACAAAATAAAATTCTTACTTTTCAAGTTTAATTGGGTAATGAATAATTTAGGATAAGTATTATACAGTTTTATTGTGTATCAAAATTGTGAGGGTATGCTCATGAATTAGTAATTAATTTTAAAACAACTGAATTGACAGAATAGAAAATATGAAAAATTCACTCGTTTCTATTTCTCTCGTTTTAAAAAATTCTAAAGAATTATTTGTTGTTGCTTATGCCTTAGCATTTTGTAATATATACACGAAACTACAAATAGCTTTAAAATATTTTACGAAAATATAATAAACTTAGCTGAACTCTTAGCTGTCCTCTTTTGTTAAAAAGCTTAATATTTCTAGAATTAGAATTGTTGTTATACATTATAATTCCTACCTCTCCACGAAAAATAATTAAAAGCAAACAGCAGTTTTTACAGAAATAAAAACGAGTTAATCGTAACGTCACAAATTTTGGATATCAATTCGAACTTCAAGCAGCTCATTTCGTTTATTCCGAAATTACCCATGCATCGTCCTGTCACTGTTTCACTCGAGAATATCGGAACGCGACCGATATTGAAAATATGTTCAATTTATACCGCATAATTTTCTGTTTGTCCCGGTATTTGCTAAACGAGATTCGCTCTTACATCGAAGGGGCCTCAAACACTTCCCGCCTTCAGCCACGTTGTTAAAAGTACGAGCTATAAGCGAGCGTAAAATGAAGTTTTAATGGCGTCGCGTTCAATTCTGCCGGCCTTCCCTTCCCACTCTCTCTCTTCGTCTTATTTTGTTTCCTCTTTTTTTTCGGTAGGGGTCGATAATCGCCATCGTTACGTTTTATTCCGCGCCGGCTACGATGGTTCGGGTTTACGAAGGATTTTCGAGGTAAGCGGTGTAAAATCGCTTCGTCGACATTCTACGACTTTCCTCCCTGACGATGGTGACGACGAGAGTTAATTATGCCGTAATTAACGTGTAAGGTAATCCAGGACTTACGTTTCGTTCGAACAAGAGATCGGGATCGCAATTAGTGCGTAGCGTTGTAAGATCTATCACTCTGTAGGGGTAGTTCCGGGAGGGAACATTGTTTCGAGGGGTAGTAACGATTCGCGTCAAAGTTTCTCGTCGAGATTTTATGCAGAAATTTTTCTGCGCGTTTGTCTCAGCACTGAGATTCTTTTTATTCCTGAGTACATGAAATTTACATATCGCTATGGTTCGGTTTCGATTTTGTGAAAATTTCACGTTCACAATATCAAATACTTCTTCGATAGGAAATATAAATGTTATTTGGAAAATTCTCCTCGCAAACTTTAGATTTGAAATTATTTGTAGACAAGTACATAAAAAAAAGAAGAAAAAAAAATGAAAACAAAATTTAGAGAATACGAAACAAGCTGTAATAATTGTAATTACAAATATTTCATCGTCCTCAGATAAAAATATGAATGAAGAAGTATCGAGAATTTCAAAGGATAACTTTGAACATTTTCATCGTAACTTCGGTCAATATTATCGGCGGCGAAACCACCCTTGGTTTGTTTGAGCTACCCTTCGATAGATGGTACTCGCATCGATCGCGTTTTCCCCCATTTAGTCAAGGTAGAAATTTCCCTTACCTGTAAAGACGTTTAGGGTTGTAGGTCCCTGTTTTACCGCAGTCAGTGGCTCTCAAAATTGCACCCCACGTTTAATTCTCACGTTCGAAGGTATCTCACGTATTAGACACGACGCATCGGCTCGCTTCTAAACGATTTATGCGCGCGATAAAACAGTCACTTACGCGCTGAAAGCAGGAAAATTGCTCGTATAAATTCGAATTTACCATCTTAATTGCTTTCGTCTATCTTCCGGCAAAAGTATTCCGACGCATTCAAACGACTGCTAATACGCAATTATTTCTTACAGAAATACGACCGGAATAAATACCTAGTATTAAAATTATACACGCCATTAGGTATTGAAATACTAATAATATATTTAATTATCGATGAAATATTCATACGTTCATATCAATAAAATATTCGTGTATCTTCTTTTCTTTAATAGTTATTATATTTATCAGGATATTCATCAATATATTATATCTCCAATGATGAAATTTAGCTCTTTTAAATAAAATTGCAATTATTGAAAGTTCGGAATGTGTCTAAAGATATTCGAATATTAAATAACAGCGTTAAACTTGAACGTGAAATTAAATAAAAGTAGAAATAGAATAAATAACTTCTCAAAAACTAAATATAATAATGAAACACGTAATAAATATTTTATTCCTTTCCAACACATAATAAATGACACTGCTCCAAAAATCTTCGTCAATCATCATTAAGCGCCGATAACAATTGTACAGAGTAAATATTTCATTCTTTTCTTACGAAAATCACTTCATTTCAAATCTACAAGTCTTCCAATAAATATCGGGAGAATTTCTTCGGGAGAATTTTCGGGAGAATTTCTCCTCAAGCACAGGAACAGAGGTAGACGAGGAAACGTGCGAAAATAATCGAACGTGGAAGGAATCACGTGTCGAGAAAGCGAAGGAGCAGGAGAGCCGGTTTTGCCACGGCAATGTATTCTCTCCTGTAAAAACAGTTATTATTTTTCTGACGATTGTTCGAGCTGGCAGATGTATACTGAAAGGTCGTTCGTTTTCTCTCTTTCCTTTTTCCCTCCCTCCCCCCTTTTCTCCTCGTTGCACTTTCGCGTTCGAAATTTGCATACACGGGAACGAATCGCAGGATCCGGAAGGACGTCAGGTAGCGGTGCCGTCACAGCTCGCGCGTCGCTGTGTGCGTGCATACGGTGAAAATGAAGTGGCCCAGGGCATTAATAACTGTACAAAAGGGCCTTAAGACCGGGGTGGGAAACGCGGACCACGATGCATAAATTAAATCGAAACGAGTTCCGCGAGACAACAGATCCGGAAGGGTCGAAGCCTCCGTCATTTTCTGCTCGCCCGGAACACTTATAGTACGTTGCTGTTTTCATTGATGTTCCGCAGCAACAATTCAGATGGCAGTTTCCTGTTATTAACATATTAACGAGTTCTTTGAACGGAGTCCTTTTATGAATATTTATCTTATAATGGGTCGGAGAAGACAAGGGAAGTTGGAAATACATGCGAAAGTATCTGTCGATATTGATTTATTAAATTATTCGAAGCATTGAAGAGCAGAAAAGCGAACTGCTATGTACAACTATTATGTACGACTATTAGAAACGGGATTCTATTAAACAAATCAAACAATTTGTTTGTCTGAAATATTCAATATAACGTTATACCCCGGTTTTGATCGGAAAAAAGGAAATAAATTTTTTATAGAATTATTACATCTCACTGGAGTAAATTAATGCAGTAAGCTTACTCTCAGAAAAAAATGCCAATCAGTCCATTTTTGCTTTCCTTGCTTAATTTGTGATTGTTAAATCAAATCTCCAACAACAATTCCGTTGTCAATAATTCAGCATCGATGGAACCACTTATTATCGATGAATTATTATCGAAATAAATTAACGCGCTGCTGGGAAATTAATCGCGATACAATTGAATTACATCGGGGATCCGTAACGATGTCTAGCCCTTGAACGCGGTAGATGAAAGTCATGTCGGCTTGTAACGACTTTTCGGCCGAGGATTAAGTGCGATGATCAGCATTGATAAAGACACAAATCCCCGAGGAGAGCAGGGGAAAGGAGAGACTGGAAGAAGGGGAGAGAGGAACGTGTCCACCGGTGCTGAAGAATGCGAAGACATTACGATGCTCTTATTTTTCCATCCCCTTCGGCTGTCGCGAACGAGACAGAGGCACCGTCGCTGCCGATAATTCTTGTAAATTGGCACGATCGCTCCTCATCAAGTTTATTGAATTAATACGCGATCTCCTTTTCGATATTGCAGCTTCGGCATTTGATGATGTCCTTTGAATGGTAGGAGGAATGTAAGATTTTTCACGAAAATTTTACCTCTGCTCGTTCGAAAGTTTGAATTTTTCATCTAATTTATATAACGCGGTGTACCTAAGATCGGCATTGAAATTATCATTTCAACGCAACCCCCTAAATTATTTATACACTTTTACGAATTTATTACGTGTATACTATATGAAACAGAATTTCGAAATTTCATTAGCAAGACCTTACTGTCATAATTGTATTAGCACAATTTGAAGCAAATTTAAGAGTACACGTGGAAATGACGAGATACTCAGTACGAGTATGTGTTTCGCAGAGACGAAAACTTTCATACATATTTACAAATTTCACAATTTTGTTATGGCAATGGATGTCATAAGAATAGCATGTAACAGTTTTATATAGAAACTTTCCAATTCGACACTTACGAGTCACTGTGTGTATAAATTCGTAGAATGAAAGAACATTTCATTCGTCACAGCGACAATTCGCACGATCAGTGTAACCTGAGCAGTGTAACCTAATTGCATCGATCCATTTTACATGTTCGGTATTAATAGAAAGAAAAAAAAAAAAAAAAAAAAGAAGAAGAGGAAAGAAAAAAAAAGGAAAAAGCTGCGTTTTTGTCGTCGTGTTAGACAAAAGCATCGGATGCCATCGGATCTTTGAGCTGCCGCTGTAACTCATCTTGCAACTTTCACCCTGGTTGCCTGTACACCACCCCAGACAGTTTTGTTCCTTTCTGTCGGGCGGAAAGCAATTGTTTCGACCTGGCAGTCTGCAAGAGAGAAAGAATAAAGTACGAAGAGTGGTCGGCTTGATGGGAAGGGGCGGGAAAAGAGAAAAGAGAGAGAGAGAGAGAGAGAGAGAGAGAGAGAGAGAGGGGAAGAAAAGGGGATGTGTGGGGGACAGAAATTATAAATGCGCGACTGCCAGCGACACCCCATTACTCGGTCGGGGCCCTCTTCTTTTCGGCGCCATTGCATCGAAAATGCTCGCACGACTGAAAACAAAAGACGAACACTGCACAGCCTCCCTTTTGAGAGTTGTTTTTTCGCTCGTATTAATGCGGTACACGGTGCAGATACACGGTTAAAATATTAAAACGCGCCGGAATTCTAAGTAAAACGCGAGGCGCGCCACGCGGGCGAAATTTCGCCGCGGCGAAACTTTCCACCCCTGTCGCGCGGCCGGTGCCAAGAAAATTCCACCGGCCAAGAGATCATTGGCTGGTTTACGTGCTGGGAACAAAGGGGTTAAAGGCCAGATCAATTCGCGATTTTAATTCAACGTGCGTTCCAACTAGGAATCCTAGGGAAGAAACGATATGTGACTCGTAGGAGAAGGAGAAACGATGTTCTTGCTTCTACTTGAAAGTGGATCTAAACTTTTGTAAATAATTTATTACTTGGTCGTATAGTGACCTGTAATTTTAAGCAATTATAATACAAAGTGTTTCGAGCAGTTATAAGTAATTTCTTTTTACGTGAAGTACTTTTATTCATATTATATTAATATTCAATATTTATCTCTGACGCTCAATTATAAATAGATTGTTAAATTATTAGTATTATTTACTTATCTAATATCATATTTTAATAGATATTCAATTCCGACCTTTCACTCACAGAATGCTTTATATTCTTTATATATTTGTACGTTAAATATGTATATATATATTCACAATACGTGGATTCAGGAAGCTGGCAATGATAAACTGATTTGTAATCTCGCGTTTCGTTCGGATTCAGTACATGGCAGAGCTTACGCGATAAGGTCAGGAGACACGACTGTTTCCTTTTCTTCTCGTCTTCTTTTTTCCATTCGCTTCAACCTCGTAAATCCGCGTCTATGTTGGTCTGGGGTTGAGCGCGCACTCCGACGCGCATCGATCCGAGGCGTCGCGTCGCCTGCCTCTCTTTTTGGATCCTCGGCATGTGTTTCCCTTCGAACCTACCGACGTACACCATCTCCACCTCGTTCTCTCCCTGTCTCCATTGAAACAAGTTGCAACTTGCAATCGGCAAAATCTTAATCACATAACACTGTTAGTTTTATCTTTACAACGGTTTACAATCGAAGCACCGAGGCTCCATTATTTATTAAATTAACCAACAATGTTACGATGTTACGATTATTCTGCATGGATAATATTTCTCACTCTTCACTTTCCAATAGTTTCATTATTATTAAATACATAATAGATATTTCGTTGTTTCAACACTTCGTTGAAAGCGAAACGAATTATCGAATGAGAATTATCTGTCTGAAAATTAGCACAGTGATTTTACCAAACCGAAAGAATTTTATCAAATGTATGTTGGAAAAGATTAAATTTTATAGTTTAGGATTTCAATTTCCCGTGTTTTCTCGAAAGATTGTGTCCCTGGAATTTTTTTCAACGTCGTCCCGAACAAAAGCCCAACCCGGAGGAAGAACTTAACTTCATTAGCGTGTCATAACTTCCTCGGGTATTATCCACGGTAAACGTTACCACGATGTTTACTCGGTGATTTTCTCGTCGTTGGATTAATTTAATACAGACACACGGATTTCAAACTAATTTCTTACCCAAGTAGAGTCGAGGTCGTTCGAAAACTTTCCCTTTGTTGGATCGTTTTAACTTGAATGGAGTACGGAGGATCAAGTAAATCCATTTTATTGCTTTTTCACGTCCTGCCATGTCGTACAGCGAATTCGCAGGGTTTATAAATTTCCACGCAAAATAGAAATCTCGTTCGTTTCTCATTAAACGACGAGCTGTGATTATTCTTTAAATTGTTTCGTACGAGCAAGGAATTTTTGGTGAATAATGATTTGATAGTTGCTTATGATATCGTGAAATTTTTTTTATCGTGATATCTTGTCTTAGAAACATGTTATATATATAAAAGTGACTTCTTATAAAAAGTAATAAAATATATATGTCTAACGTAATATAAGTAATTATATTAAAGACATTTATATATATATGAATATCTTTCTTATAGTAATTAAAATATTAAATGTCTTTAATACAAGTGAGTCGTCATTAAAAATAATAAAATATATACAAACATCTTTTGGATATATCATGTAAACGTTTAAGTTATGATACAATAACTAAATCATCGACTGAAGATTTGAAAGAAAGGGTATGTCCACGCGGTTCAAGTCATTTTCAATGGAAAATGACATTACATTGCTCTTACTGCCGCTCGGAAAACTATCGCGACAGTTCTTATTTTTAATATTCAATGTCCAATATCTCTTATTTTTAATTCTTCAATCTCATCAAAATTACATATACGTATACCACGACGCGCAATTCTCTTCAGTTTTGAAACAAGTATAACGCCTATCCTTGAGGCTCTTGAGCATGCATTGTTCATTACATTTCACCCGCGCTCCACCAAAAAGCGAGACCTTGCTCGACGAAATGGTGGATGGTTGAATCGCGCGAAATACTTTCCATTCCCATTCGAAGAGTCATCCGCATGAATCAAGTATATACGGTAATACCGGGTGGATCTGCCGGCTGGAATAACGTCACATTCTCTTCGTCTCACGTGAAGAACACGGAGGGGGTTGGTAGGAAAGGAGTTCGCTGAAGCGGAGGGGGACCGGTTTCTCGTATTTCCTGCCTCTTTCTCGCATCCACCCGCGATCAATAGCGTGTATTCTTGACGCGCACACATTGTATCCGAGGAGAATGAGAGAGCGCGCGCCGGGGCGTTTACGCGCGACGAGGACGCTGCGACGCGGACACGCGCGCACACTCGCGCGCTCGCGAGCACACTCGCGCGCTCGCGAGCTCGTGGTACATGCGTGTGCGTTCGCGAGGGTGGCGCACACGTGTGACGAAGAAAGCGCGGGGCGGCGGCGGAAGAGGTGGCGGAGGAGGAGGAGAAGGAGGAGGAAGACGAGAGGAATATGCGAACACAGAGACGACGTCGCGTAAGCTTCAATCTTCGCCTTCGGTCGCGGGTGGAGCGACGAAAGTGGAGAAGAAGGAAAAGACGAGGCAGGTAGAAGCCGCGGGGATGGAACGAGAAACCGAGCGGGAAGAAAGACGGAAGGAGAGGCTGGCT
Source organism: Frieseomelitta varia (assembly GCF_011392965.1). Taxonomy (NCBI): domain Eukaryota; kingdom Metazoa; phylum Arthropoda; class Insecta; order Hymenoptera; family Apidae; genus Frieseomelitta; species Frieseomelitta varia. Next base: position 206,182 of record NW_025110494.1, on the reverse strand, counting down.
AGGCCGAGGGGTAGGTGGAGGCAAGGAGAAATAGAAGAACTTTTATCCGACCGGCACCGAACCGAAAAGCTTTCTACAGCTTTCGAGCTTTTACACACTCGCGCTTTCCCGAGCGACGAAAGACCGCCCCGGATGGAAATCGCGAACCCGGCTTCTTCTCCGCTCTCTTCCATACGCGTGTGCGTGCACGCGAATTTCTTTTCTTTCGTCGGTTAGCCCTATTTCGAAATTTGGATCTAGGTCAGTGTCTCTACGATGTTACATTATGCAAAAGAGAAATAATTTTTGTGTCAAGTACTTGGTAATTTTGCGCGTGAGGTTCGATAGAAGATATCCAGAATGAGATCTTCGAGGAAGTAATTTAATTTTTCTTATGATACATTATCGCCTATGAGTATTCGAAGTAATTCGATTCAAAAACCGATACTTTTGTTACATCTCCAAAGAGATTGTAAAATTTTTCTCTTCATTTTAATTCTTTGTTCCCCGTCGTACTTGAGGATTGTCCAACAATCCGAGGAATTTAAACTGAATTAAGAAATATATCTGTAGACCTCACGTCGCAATTACAAATCGCATATTTCAATCCTGATATTCAACAACCTTATTATCAATCCATTACTTGACACACGTTTTAGACAAACATTATCTTCCTCGCGTGATACATAGCACCGTGTTCCTCGTTGACCTCGTTCTCCTTGCGCTTGGAGATTGTTTTACAACCGGCGATGGTAATTCATAAAGAAGGAGTCCGCGAGCGGAAAGTCGAAATAACGATCGGTGCAGGTGGTGCACGGGCACGGGCAACTCCCTTGGTATTCCGTAAGACATTGTTTCGGTGTTTTCTCCGGTGATTTATTGATAATCGGCATAACGGGCACGAAGCCGGAGACGCTATAACGATGCCACTCCATCTTGGTTCACCCTGGCGACGCTATTCGTTGCTCTTTTCTCTTCCTCCTTCGAGTTTTTTGCCTCCTTCCGTTCGCGCCCTCGGATGTCGGTGATGAATGGATCCTGGCGAACCTCCAGCGTGGCGAGCAAGGGAAAAAAGATATCCCGGCCTACGCGGGAATTATTCGAAGACGAAGACGTCGTCGTCGTCGCCGTCGTCGGGGGTGTGAAAGAAGAAACGACAACAACCGGGGCCTCGAGGTGCCTGAGACGGACAGGGAATGGGGAAAGAAGGCCTGCCGACGACGTCGGGCTTTCGTATGATTGATCGAAACCACTATAGTTTGCTATAGCGGATGATCGTTAATGATATCCATCGGCGAAGAACCTGATCCATTATTAACGTTGTCATCAATATCTTTTCGCTCGGCGTTTTGCCTCGCCGTATTTTCAGCCACGTTCCGCGCAATGGATCTCGTTTATTTCGCCATCGCGACGTTCGCCGATTTTTACCGATTTTTCTTTTTTCTTTTTTTCTTTTTTTTTTTTTTTTTTTCTTTTTTTTTTTTTTTTTTTTCGTTGGAAATTCCGCGTGAAATATCCGCGTTGCCCATCGTTGGCAGACTTTTGAGCTTTCATCGCTACGGAGTGAAAGCTACTTTCTTTATTGTCTAATTAACGGTGAGCGGGGAATTAATGAGACGAAGGGAAAATTTGTTGGAAATCACGGTGATCGTTTAACGATTTCAAATATAACACGGTGCTTGTAACACGTAAATGAAAAACCGTGTCTTACTTGTGCAGAGCGGGAAATTACTGAAACGGTGGGGAAAAAATTTGTTAAAAATTACGCTGGTTGAATGTTATTGGTTGGAAATTATTATATCAAGTACGTATTATTTAACGATTTCAAATGTAACAGGTGCTTGTAACATGCGGATGAAAAATCGGATGAAAAATCGTCCTACTTGTTACAGAGTTAATTTGCATGCTTGCAAAAAGGCATAAACGGGATTTAATTTTCGCTCTTTAAAATTTTGTAATATATATTGCTCTTGTCAAATAAACATTTCAAATTGGAACGAAGCTGCTTCATGAAACGATACGATTGAAAATGAGATAAAAGATTCTAGATTCGCGAAGAATTCGTGAAATTTTTATTTCCTACTTGTTCGTCTCTGAACGATTAAAAAACGAACGTCTAGTTGAAACGTTTCGCCCGGGGACGGGGAAAGCTGTTTAAAAATTCTCTTAAATAATTTTAATGCGTGTACGTGCCCCGAATGCCAAGCCCATTAGCATCTTTTCTCGTGGAATATCAATGGCCATCGATACGTGTCATCGTCTTTCTTTTCCGCGTCACTACACACCTGCCCTATCCAGGGCGCAGGTAAAACACACGTTGGATGTTTAAATTATACGTGGGAAAAGGGACGGCGTGGCCCGTTTCGACGCTCTTCTCACCGGAGAAAGATCGCATAAATCAGCATACATGCATTCGTCGAAGGAAAAAAACTTAGACGCGCCGCGCTCGAGGGCGAAGGGTATGTTTTTCTTAGAAAGGAGTTTCGAGGGCCTTTCCGTGGATGATTGGGAAGGTGAACGTCAACTGAAGGGCTGGAAAAGAGCGAGAGAAATTCGTCGTTCGAATTTTTCCATCTCCAAGACCGTGAACCCCTTCATGTTCGTATTCGAACGATAGTCATTCCTGTGATCTTGGGGGCCAGGCAAGTGGCCATCAAACGTCACGTTCGACAGGATTTCACTTGTTTGGCTTCCGAACATGTACTATTATTCCTCTGGTTTGATAATGAAAAGTAATTCGTTTTTTGTTTTTGGGTTAGCTGGGATTATATCGGATTTATGAACGGGGACAGGAGTTAGAAAATTTTCTTTTACTCGGAACGCGATAAAATTAAATAATTTCGTTTGATACGCGAGAAGAGAAATTGGGAAATTTCATTTTCGTAAATTACACAAGCTGCGCTAAAGGACGAAGAGTGAAATTCGAAATTTTTGTTCTTGAACGCGGTGTTCTACATTAATATTTTTTGTACGTGAGAAGTGAAACTAGAAAATTTTGTCTTACAATTACGTCGGAATTATTAAATGTAATTATAATTATAAATTATTAAATGTAATTAATAATTATGAATTATAAAACGTAGGACAACAAATGCAATACAACAACAAATTTATTTTCGACTTTCTATTAGCATTTCTAACATTAAAATATTTCAATAACTCTCACAAAGATTCAATCTTAATTCAATTTTTCTCCGTTTCCACAAAACGCGATGCAGCATTGATAATGCAAGTGAGTATTTTTTAATAACGAAAAGAAACGGCGTCTGAAGGCGCGTGACAATTGCAACTAATAAATCAAAATCGTGTACATTGTCAAGTGGCTCGACAAAGGATTCGATAGATCGTATATCCTGGGACCGCAAGCTCCGCGGTTTACAATAGAGCTGCGGTACAATAGTGACGATACAAATATACCTTAAACGTCAATTAATCAATTCGGAGCGAGGCCGAAGGTTGAGAGCGGTCGGACAAACTGAAGTGCAGTTAAAAAACGCAGCCACCCCGATGCACAAAGGAGCTACTTATAGTTTGTCAAAACTGAATCATTTATTTCAATCTGTTGTGAATTCGATTCTCTTCGATGTACCAGGAAACTGTATCATCTTATTTGTCACTGACAAATAAACTGCAAATATTAATCCCAGAACTTGTTCCATTAAATATATTACATATCTCCGCATATATACATTTTTGCGTCTTTAAACTTTAATTGTACAAATTGTATAATTACGCGCGGCAATCAAAAGCGCACGCAAAATTATCAGCTTCGTTTGAAATTTAAAGGAAAGCAGTTATCCACGGATGACTCGATGAGATAGAGAAACGAGGGGTTTCTCCGCTTTAAAAATAATTATTTGCAAGGAAGAAACAAAGCCGTGAAACGGGTCAAAAGGTATCGGAGGGACGCTTAGTTAAAAATCGATTGGAATCGGTATTTCACGGTGCGCCGCGGTACAATGGTGTTTTCATTTCTTTTCGATCCTTAATGATCCATTCTTTTATGCCAAGCTCTAGTTTTCTTATTTCCTCCCTTCGTCGCTCCGTCTCCGTTGCTCCACCACCGTTCCACCTTTTATTTTTCTCTCTTCCTCTCTCTCAATTAAGGAAGCTGAAGATCGCGCGCCGACGCGCTCGTTTAACCTTCCATTTTTCCAGGGACTCGTCCTCTATTTATTTTCTTAGTAAATTACTTGAGGACGGTCCGGGACACGGCGAAAAGGGGTGGCCGGTCGGCGGGGTGAATTGTCGGCGGGGGTGTACGGGAATGGTTGGCCACGGAAGAGAGAGAGAGAGAGGAGAGAGAAACAGAGACGGACAGAGTTTAAAGACGTCTACACCCACCTGTTGAGACGCTCTCATAATTAATTCCATTTCATACCGCCACGCGCTTACTTTCTTCGGACCACGATGGTAAGAGGAAGAAACCGGAGCGGGAAAGGGACAGCCAGACCGATAGACCGCTTATCGCGCACAGTTTGAGCAACTCTTTTCTGCACCTGTTCGCTTCTAATTTTCAAATTACTCGGTAAACCCTCCCAATAGGGAAGTACTATCTTTCTCTAAACTTGATAACTTAAATCGTCCATCTTTTCTTTCTCATTAGCGTACGTGAATGTTCGATGCAATGTTCAAGAGTAGTCGTTGCGTTAGTTCGATAGAAATAGAAGTAGAAGAGAGAATTGGAAATTCTCTGGCGTAGAACAGTATAAACAGTATAAACATTCATTTAAATGTCTTAGAAATAAGGTGTTTAGATCTTGCATAGTATAAAAAAAAAAAAATATCTTTAACCCGTTCAACAGGAAAAACTATTCGTACATTGTTAGATAATATCTCTTTATTTGAAAATCTTTAACACATAGCTTCATTTTTACAAACAAAATACTATATTTTCAATGATTCATCTTTACTTAATCAATTAATTTTTAAAGTAAAGATTGAGATTTTGATCGATATAATTAATATAATACTCGTACATTTATCTATTTTGTGACAAACGGCAAGTTAAAATATCGCAATGATGTCGTCGAGAACGAACACTGTTCAAGTTATTATTCAACAATTAGGTGTATTCAGATTTTCTGGTTAGTTTCCAGTTATAGGAAGAATCGTCGGAGAGCGAGACTCGTCGGCGGGGGAGAAAACTTGGGGGCGCACGTACACAGAGGGATCGGTTCTAGTTTAGGCGGAGTATAGTTCGGTGGCGAAACTTTCTTTCGCATCCATTCGGTCGCGTTTTAATCTTTCTCCGGGTTTGGAAAGCCGCGGGGCCGTCTGCTCCTTCGGGTAGTTTCATTTCAATTTCATCCCCCTCTCCGTCTCGTGTTCCAGCCATCTCCAAACCTCGAAGCTAACGGAAGAGGCAAGGAATAGATATCTAGATTATGCTGATACGAACCAACTACGTTTCAGCCGCCTTCCGCCCGCGATCCACCCTCGTATCTTTCTGGCCAACCCCCTTTCTTCCCCTTTCTTTCCTCCGTTTCTTTTATCCTTCGGCTTAATCTTGCCAACTGCGACATGTAAGAATCCCCTATGAATCGACTTTCGAAAAATAAAAATTCAGTTGTTGATTATAACGAGTTCTAAGCGTTTAAACTATCGAATTTTAATTTATTTTTTCGATGTTTTAGTACAGATTGGTATATATTTTCAAGATTAGTTAGATTATATATATATGTCACGCTACGTTTTTTGATTAACTTTTTGTCCAAGTTTCTACAGTGTCTTTTTGATTTTTTAACAAGTAGATTTCACCTAGATGTTTAACATGGCATTTAAGATAATTACAGGTTCTTTGTATTCTTTTTAATTTTTATATTAATTATCCAGTTCTTTTGAATGATGTTTTTTTCAAAGACACTTCAACCGTTTCCACTTCGAGGCGAGCGAAATTTCCAGTAACCCTACCAAGAGAGACCACGCGGTGCACAAAGTGCGAAGCCATCGTCGCGAAAATTCAGCCGGCGTATCGGAGATTTAGACTGCCGCGACGCGGTGGAGTGGCACGGTCGAGGGAAAAACAGGATACATAAGAAAGTAGCCATCGTTCGGCTAAAAGCGGAAAAGGAAATCGTTCGCCGTCCCCGTCGACGCTTGACGGAAGGGCGGGAAAGGGGAGGGGGAGGGAGGACGGGGGTGACCTTCTTCCTTCCTTCGTTTTTTCCAAGTGAACTCATGCGAAATATCGATTCGCCATGGCAGCACAGAGCATATAAATAAGAAGAGTTTTCCTGCGTGCACACGCGTCACTGGCCACGCCACGTTCTCGCAGCCCCTCCAGCCCCATTTCTCTGGCATTTACGTCACAGCATCAAGGGGAACGGGGGGGAGGGTGAGGGTGAGGGAAAAGGAGGAGGGGGGAGGGGGAGTTTTACACCGGTGATGGGTGGAGGGCTGCGCTCACGGAAACAGAGGATGAGCGAGAGAGGGATGCGAAAGAGACGGGCCAGAGGGACGGAGATTATGCTACGGGACTTTTCTGGGTGGGGGGAAAACCTACTGCCTACGAACGAAACATCTCCCTCAAAAACCATCCTCGCACCCGCTGCTCCTGTGTCCCTTCTGGCCCTGTCTCGTTCTCTTCGTCAGTTCGACCCTGTGTACACCTACCTCTCTGGTATCGATTCACTCGCGATCTTGCCACTGACGACGGGATACCTTCGTTGGCTGGAAAAAAAAGAAAAAAAAGAAGGAGGAGAGGAGAGAGAGAGAGAGAGAGAGAGAAAAGGGGAAAACCGATGATAACGCGATAGGTGAAAGTGAACGGCAGCTGTGCTTGCGCCTATCGGTCCAAGCTCCGGTACGTCGATCTGGCTCGACGATTATTCGAATTCTCTGCGATTCAGAGATCAAGGCACAGTTTGGAGATAGATTTTTGGGAAGATAGATTGTCGAAAATTCCTCCTGCAACGATATCCGAGAATGAAAGCGCCCAAGTATCTGGATATCAGTTTCCTAATTCTCCTCGTCTCCCAGCGTTCCGCGTAGTTTGCAATTATCTGGAATTTGTCGTGGGATGCAATAACGCCGCGGGCTACGGTCGCGATTGCGTGGCGGATTAGCATCGTGGCCGACATTAGAATCCGCGGTTTCGAAGTGTCGTGCAATCGCGCGGCGCATTGCTAAGCGGCCCTTTCGATGTCGATGTTCGAGCAAAAAGTTGGCCCCGGATAATACCTGCAGAGAGAGAGAGAGAGAGAGAAACAGAGAGGAAAGAAAAAATAGGGACACGATCCGCGACTCCGGAATTATTCGATCTGTGCTTCGAGATTCGAGTGGAGAGAGAGAGAAAGAGAGAGAGAGAGAGAGAGAGAGAGAGAGAGTCTGGCACCAGGGATCGGAGATGGAGGGTGTTTTGGGTGACTTGGTAAGGACGGGGTGGCGTTCGCGTGGCTGCTTGGAAGTTTGCCGGGCGGAGCATAATGTCACTAATGAATCCTCAAACTCAAATTAAAAGTTCGAAATTGTCGGTAGTCAGCGAATGCGACACTCGATTCCGTAACAATGCAAAGTTCGCTGTTCTTCTCGTGTACCTTCTCCTCTGGCTCCTCTGTTGCGAACGGGAGAAGAGGCCCAAAACAAATTATCGGCTGTCTCGTTCACAATACGCCTTCGAGGAGGGTTCCCGTGCATATCCGAAGAGAGACTGCACGGAAAGAATTTTCTCTTTCTTGCTCTTGACATCTTGCTACCCTCTCGAAAGAGAGAAGAAAGTACTCGTCTCATCGGCCACGCTCTGTCGTTAATCCAGAACAAATTAACTGAACGGTTGAGACGACAACGATCCCAGCCCTCTTCCCCACCCTCTTTTTTCTCCGTGAAAGCGTGCAAAGAGTTTCGCTAGAACTCACGACGCGTAAAGTTTTTGCCCTTTTCGACGACGGGGATGAAAGTACACGCGTTTAAAGTGATTTTGTTCGACGAAGTGGCAATTACTTGGCATTTTGCGTGGCGATTGGTACAAAATTTTGAACGATCGGTAACTCTCGCTTTATATTTGAGTTCATTAAGTTGATCTCTTCCTCAATTGTCCTTTTGAAATTGGTTTGGAAGATCTCGTTGAACTAACAAGTTGCAAGCAACGCCGTTGAAACAGATTACAATTTAATTCGCGTAATAAACTTCCCCGCGGCGTTGAATTATTGGCCTTATCCGTGGAGCAAATAATCTTCAATTACTTAACTTTCGAGTAGAAAAATCGAGGAGTTCAAGTCAAATGTTATTCTTTGCGAAGTGCTTCAATGTTAAAATTGTTTGAAGAGAGCGTTTAAACCTCGTTTAAACATATTTTTAATAATTCGCTTCTATCTCCTCTGCATTTTCAAACTTGGCACAGCATTAATATTTCTATAATATTTTATTCAAATTATTCTCTGTAATTAATAAAAATGTATTCCTTCTCAAATATGTAATGAAAAATTACAATAACATTAAATGCTAACCAAAATGTAAGAGGATAAAGTAGTAAGTCGCGTTGCAATTAGAACCTTCTTAATTTTTCAATGCGATGTTCTAAGAACAAACAAAGAAGAATCATCAGTCCCAGGCGCAAAATAAAAATTAAAAAAAAAAAAAAAATAATACCAACTAACGATGATCTCTTTCGTGTTCCGGTAACAATAACTGTCGACCATCGAGTCAGCGGTCTGACAAAAAGCCCCACGGGTTGAACCACCGTTGCTTTGCCTGTCCGCTCGCGACCTCGCGCTGCTAATAATTCAATAAATCGCGTCGACATTGCTGCAACGTCGGCTCACCCCGGCTATACGCGTATGTTTGCCGGCGCGTTTCAAAAAAGAAAATGATCACCTCTTGCCCGTGACTCCGCGGGTAATTTTCCGCAGGAAATTTACCGCGGTACATCATTACCTGCTGCAGTCGTGCTTCCTCCCTCCCTCCTCTCGTGTCCATGTTCACAAAGAAACGAAGTGTGCGAGTAGGAGCAAGTAAGAAAGAAAGAAAGAAAGAAAAAAAGAAAGAAAGAAAGAAAGAAAGAAAGAAAAGAGAAACGCGGTTTGTACCACCTCTTTCTCTCTCATCGTCGTTCTCTGTCTGTCTGTCTCTCTCTTTCTTTCCCTCTTTCCACGCGTTCCCCCCGAATCATCCCTCTCGCCTGGTAGTCCCTTCTCGCTCTTTTCTCCGCGAAAAGCGAAAGAACGTTGTTAGCTCGCATACCGTACCGGCTTGCCTTCCACACCGACGTCCCCCCTCTTCGTATAGACGTCGCAAAAGCTAACGGGGAGAGGGGACGAGGGTGGCTAGTGGTGGGCGTTGGTTGCCGAGGGTCGTCGTCGACCTCCACCCTCCGCTCTCGCCCGATTCCCCTTGAACCGCCTTCCATGCACTGGCCCTGTCTCTTTCTCTCTCTCTCTCTTGAATTCTCTCTTTCTCTTTCTCTCGCACCCTCTTTCTCTTTCCCTTTTCCTTTCTTCCATCTCGATCTCTCTGTCTCTCTGCCTCTCTCTTCTCATCCACCCTTCCGGGACTGAGCCGCGTTCAGCGAAGAGAGGGTGGCTCGGGGTGGGATTGTGTATTCGAGATAAACCACCCTCCGCCGTCGACGGGGCGCTGCTGCCACGTGTGCGCCGACCATTTTGCTGAAACATAATGTAACTCGGAACGATGTTAAAATATGGCGCGGCCTCGGAATTACACGCACCCCCGCGTGTATTAGAGAGCCACCAACCACTTTCATCCCTTCCTACTTCGCTACGTTCTTATCGGCAATGGATTCTGGCAGGTTCACTCCGCGCGATTGAATATCAAGCAAAATGGAAAGAAAATGAAAAATGTTTCGAAAGCGCTGGACGATGCCTAGAGACATCCGTCTCGACGAAGTTAACAGCTTCCACTCCCTTTTCCACGTAAGCGTACGTGTGTCTCGTTTCTTTCTAGTTTCAACAATACTTACGAGATTTACTAATTCTATTGAATTTACGTTGTTTGGTACGTGTAACGGTTTCGATAATTTATCAATCGCGAGAGATCCTCGATAATCACGTGGCCGATCGTTCAGTTTTACGAGTCGATCGATTGAAATACCATCGATAAATTACTCCACGATTACCCGTCTTGGACAACTTGGACGTGGTTTAAAGCCCCCGCTCGAAATTCATCCGCGTTGTCTTAAAGGAGAGAGACGCTTGCGCGAGGTCGAAGTTTTCGCAAATGAAAAGCCGTGGTAGTACAACGAGAAAGACATTGATAACAAGCTCGTGTTGCGTTTCGAGAATAATATCGCGCGACGTGGTTATTTCGTGCATGAACGAGAAGGAGGGTCGGAGGGAGGTAGGGAGGGAGGGCTGGTTGGTCGGTTGGAGCCGGTGGACGGCTCGTTAATTTTCTATAATTTCAACGAAAACGCTGGCCCTTTTGCGCGCCACCGTTTAATTTATAATTCTAGCACATGCTCGGCGAATTAAGCTTATCGTTCGTCTCATGTGACGTAGTCTCATCGCTCTCTCTCTCTCTCCCTGTTTCTTTATTTCCTGAGAGAGAGAGAGAGAGAGAGAGAGAGAGAGAGAGAGAGAAATGTCACGGTTATGATTGAATATTTATAACGAGACGGTGTTACGTCTTTGCATCGAATCTCGCCCGGCAGAAACTCGTCCTGCAGAAACTCTATTACAACGTCGCCGTTTATTTATGTACCATTAAAACTTATAACGGAACTTTTCCTTCCGTGCCTGCGACCATGTAAGAACTGTCAGAACTTCGTCTTGTGACATTATGAAATTACTTGTCCGTTCTCGTCGAAAAGCGTGCCAGATCCCGCATAGAACAAACTTAGACCGTGTAGATGTGATTAAAAACTTTATCGCACTACGGTAACCGACAGTTCGTACTTTTTCTCTCTCTCTCTCTCTCTCTCTCTGACTGCCTAGACTTTACATCGTGGATTTTATGATTAAATTTGTAAACCACACTTTTTTCTTCTCTCCCGCACACGAGGAAACACTAGCAATATACATTTGTATTTTACTCTCTTTGCTCTCTCCTCTCTTTTTTTTCCTTTGAAAATCGATAGAACAGTTGTCGTGGATTTTTCTACGGAATCGGTCATGTCGCCAGACGCAATCACGTGTCACACGCGTAGAATCGTTCGTAGAAACGCGCTCCCGAGGAAAAACATGCCGGCCCGACGTGTCACTCGCGCGAGATTCATCGAAAAGTGCCGAGGGGATGCACCGAGCGGTCAGTCGTTTTGCGAGCTACTGACCACTCGCAGTTGCATCCGCTGCACGAGATGCATTCACACACACACACATACGCGCGCGCGATCATGTCGTCGCATACTGCACCAACATGGGAACGAGCGGGAATCTGCACGATGGAGCGAACACTTGCCCGTAATTCGATTTCTGGGATTAACTTTGTTGCGTGCTCGGACGTCCGTGTATCTCGGTCCCCGCTCTTTTTGTTTTTTTTTTTCACCTGGCTTTGCGTTTTCTCTTTCTCTTTTTTTTCGGATATTCACGGAACGATTAACTTTCCACGAAGTCGAACGAAAATGACACTGTTTCGAATGATCAAAGAATTAAACGTTGTAGACCGTAATATAGATAATTAATGATAATTGATAAATTGTCAGGAGAGTACTAGACGTTACAATTAAAATTGAGAGAGTTACTATATTTAGTATCGAATACCATTACAGATGCTGTAACCATCGACTGCCTAATTATACAAACGCACGCGATTGGATTTTACTTATTATAGAGTAGAGTACAACGTCCCTCTGGATTAGAAAACGTACGCGCGACGCAGTATCGAGGCGCGTGCAACTATTTTTTCGACCGAAACATCGTATAGTCCCGTAACGACTAGTGGACCTCACCCCTTTGCCTCGTCTTTGAATAATTTTTTCTCTCTCTTTCCCTTTTGCCGCTCGCCCCACCCCACCGCCCCATGAGTCTACGGGCCTCGAACAAAGGCCTCGAATAAATACAAATAGCACTTTCGAACAACGGCCAACGAGGTCTCCGCCTATGGCGTTGTCTATCGCGCGGCCCCGTCCTCTCTCTTTCGTTCTTCCTCCTTTTTTTCTTTCATTTGCTATTCATTTTCTCACCGGTGCATCGCCGCGCCGATGCGCGACCCTTTATGCGTCTCACGGAGACATTTTTCGAGAGAGAACGGCCTATATGGGTCTAACGCCACCGATCCCCACACGCTATAATTGGCTTTCTACGGCGTATCGATATTGCATTATGCCTGCTGATTAGCATACTCGCCTCTCTGAAGATCTCTTTCGTCACGCGCATAATCGCCAGGTACTGAAGGGAAAAGGGTCCTCGGGGCTCCTCACTGTCGGATGAATTGTTGTCTCGTCTGAAAGACGTGATTCTAAGTTTGTAAAAAATCAAATTTTACTTTGACGCAACTGAAGAAATATGGTCTGTTTAAATTCGTCTGTTGTAAATCTGTTAAATAGAAATATCCTTCATCTGTTAACTGCTAACTGTTCTACTTCCGTGAATATTTTACACATTTTCGTACGTTAAATCGCACGTATTTAGCGTGCATTTTTTAAGCACATCAAATGAATGAGAAATCCGCACTCTACTCGTTAGAGATGAATTATCGTTTATTCGAATTCTATTTACTGAGTTTGACATTTTATTTAATTTTAATCGTTCTTTTATCCTTCACGATTAAAGCTGCTCGTGTTGTTCAGAACAACAATTTTGAAAAATTTTCAAAGATGGGCGAAACATCAAATCAGTGAATTATAGATAAAAGTGTCGATAAATATTTTCCAAGTAAAGAGAAACAGTGTTTAGAGAATCTCGTTGAACTCTGTAATAACGGTATCGTTTCACAAAATATAACAAAAAGGATTGTTTTAGCATCTGAACTCAATTTCAAGCGTTTCCGTCTCTCTCGTGACTGTTCGGATTTCATTCACCCAGGTGACACCGTGACATTGGGTTCTAGGGGAATTATTCAAAACCAGGTCTGGCTGGCAAAAGTACAGCCGTCCCTGGTACCGTAATCCCGTATCCGATTTGCATAAAACAGAAACGAAAAAAAAAAAAGAAACCAACGAGGAAACAAAAGTGTACAGCGAAGAGAATCAATCGTAGGGTATCAAAAATTATTTCGTTACTTAAACTTTATTTAAATAAATCTTTTCTCCAATTGCGATATTTCCTTACTCGAGTTTCTACGGCTAATGGCATTGCGCTAATGGCATGCAACAGCAATTTACTCTATCATTTTCCATTCAGAATAATCAGAATTCACGTTTAGAAAATAATTTCGAACACGGTATACTCACGTGTCAATTTAACATTTAACTAATGTTTGCGCCAACTGCGAATTACCATTCCTAATAATTGTACAAACGCGCAACGATGCTTGAGGTAATAGAGGTTCGACCAAAATTCGACGTTTATTGAATAAAATTTCACCGTGATGAACAAATTTCGAGTAACCGATATTCCATTGTAACACTCCAAAAAAATCATTTTCGCAAACTTCCAACTTAATCCAGCGATTGAGTAAATATCTTGACCGCGACAGGTGTAAAATAAAGAATAAAATAAAATAAAATGACACTCAAATCGTCGCAAATTTATTCGAAACAAACACGACGTTACGCATATTACGTCCGAGTAAAATTCTGCTAACAGATTAAAACCACGATTCACAGACCGATACTGGGTTACTCGAGCAGGAACGCGCGCCTCGTGGAAACTCCTTCCTTAACTAAGTACACAGTTGGCGCAGTTTAATGAATATTAATGCGCGTATTACTTGAGCGAATGGTTACACCGTTCTCCCGAGGGTCTCGTGAGCTCGTTGTCGTTATAGGCGAACACACCGAACACCTCCCACCGTCAGAAGTTAATTTCGTTACGCGTAAGGAACCATAGCACTCGCAGGCGAGAAGGGCCCGACCGAGAAGCCGTGCTTCGTCAATGAATTTCGCGGGAAAAATCCGCGAAGTAGCGAGTATCGCAAAGTTTCCAACCGGCGTTTCGAAGGTCGCGCCGTCGAAGGTTTTTAATTCGGGGTCAATGGTACTCGAGGGAGATTTAAAACTCGGCCGAACGATGGGTCTGTTGACCCTTAAGATTTTTTACTTCGGGGTGGCTGAAATCGGACCACCCTGTCATTAGCATACAAAGGTCTGGTTCACTCCGGCGGTGAGGTCCGCACCGTGGTTAACGACAGTCATTACGTGAGCCTGGCAGCTCGTAAACTTTCCTTCTTGCGGTTCTTTAAAATTCGTCCCTTCTCCGCAACCGCACTTCCGCATTCACCTTGTCCATTTAACGTTTATTCGCGCGTTATCGCTGGGCCGTGCTGCCGCTGAACGGAGCGGAATTGTACGATCGTTTTAACCGTTGAATGACTCGTTTCACGAGTCTTGCCGCGACGAATAACCGACGACTTGACGCCCAGGGCGTTAATTCGTATTGGGTCATTCTCATCCCGGAGGCGGTTGGAATGTTAACTCCAAGATTAGAGTTTAGAGTCTTGTTAAGAGTTCTAGCATAATCTAGTAGTCCTTGAAATTTTAATTTTTCCAGACTTGTAGAAGTCGGGAAGCAGTTGGAGTAATTTTGCTTCCGTAATCGTTAAACTAATTACGAAGCAAAAATCCAGGGTAAATTAATATTTAGGAACACTGTTTCACGCGGATTTTCAATTCCCCAACGTGACAACGCAATTTAAACGAAAAGACAGAAATTGTTAATTTAAATCGAGCTGTACAATTTCATCCTCCGTATTAAGATATTATCTCACGAATAATCAATATCGTGCAGAGAAATTAGTTTACGCAGTATTTGCGTACTTCTTCCGACAAAGACTCTTAACCTCCATTATATTCTCGAAACTTAATACCTGAAAAAAAAAAAAATTATAATACACACTACGTACACGCACGTCCAGTGTACAATCTGAATGGCACGGCTGCGAAGGCCACGCTCGAGAGAAACGTTTCGCCAGGAAACGCCAACATCTTGGAAGAAGGAAGACGTTTTTTTTTTCCTCTGTTCCTTGCCGTTTTTGCCCCCGGTGACTGAAAAGGGTTGTAAGTAAAAGGGAAACGGAAACAAGGGAAGGTTCTCGAAAGAGGTGGAAGGAACGATCGCTGTTAAGACGTGTGGGAAACTGGCCCATGGTATGCAAATGGGCGGCCGAAGGCACGACAGAGCGAGAAGGGTACACTCGGTGCAAAAAAGGAGAAAAGAAGAAAAAAGGAAACGCTAACCTTCAGGTTGGCATTGTGCTCGCTTCTTATAATGGGCCAGTGGCACCGATCTTATGTAAATCGTCGCGCTCTGATCAAAGACGTGCCAGTTTTCATTCTTCTCTCTTTTCTTTTTTTCTCTTCTTTTCGTTGCGTCCCTCCTCGCCTTCTGATCTTCTGATGTATTCCATCGATTCGATACAACGCCGCCGGACTTCTCGACTTAGTTTCCTTTGCCCCGGCGGAAAGAGTGTAATTGGTCTTTACGAGCTTTTCATTTGGCGCTCTCACTCGAGAATTCGTTGTCTTAGTAACGACTACTCGGTGCTCGAACTCCGCGAGGTTTATTTTTACGATCGAACCCCCGGAATGGCTGAGGAAAGACACGATTAAAACGGAAGAGGTGAATATTTTTCCCTTTTCTTCTTTTCCTACTTTTCCTCTATGAAAACGTTTATTTATTGTATTGAAATGAACATTGTTCGATTAAAATTTACATCCTGGAAAGGGGAAGGATCGTTATTTTTTTTGATATTCAATGGACTTCTTCCTCGTCCTCGTAGGCCAATTGGACGTCGACTTCTCCCAGATATTGACGCAGCTCGTCGAGCACTCCGATCTGAATTTGATCGACGTTCTCTGGTGGACAATAGTCGTCGTTGCTGGATCTGTAAAAGAAACAGACGATGATTATTCAATCGTTGTGTCTTTTCGTTATACTGTTCGTATTGATTTTGTAAAATTAATTTGAGAATTAAATTGTTTACAGCCCCTTTCCTCTGTCTCTATCTTTCTCTGACTTATGTACATACATATCTATTATCGTTCAAATACACATGTACAACACATGAGAGAATATCATCTTATTTTCGGTTCATATTTAAATATTTATGCAAATTCAAATTTTTATGGAATGTTTGTTAGGCGCGTTCTCTCTGTATTTTCATTCAAACACACAAATAACCGCAGTCAAATTATGAAAGATAAAGTACTGAAGAAGACATTATGAAATCGAGTGAAAAGCGTATGGTAGAAATGGAAATAATTAAAGACTTTAGGCTGTATGTAAAGAGAAAAATCCACATTTAACAGCAGTAAATAGTCTTTTTTCTCGCTGTGGCAATACTCGCGTTCGCTTTTTGTTTCTGTTTAATCGCTGTCTGGCTAAAACTGAAAGAGAACCTCGGTGCAGTCCAGAGGCGACATCCGGCGGCGTTCCCGCGTCTTTCCCGGAAGCTAGGGGTGCTGGGGGTGGAGACCAAGGGGTCGTCGAGGGTTGCAAGTGGGCCGAGTGGGATGAAATCGATTTTTTTTTCTGCCGCCGGAAGTCCGAATACTATTTCCCTAATTTTATCACGAGATGGCGCCAAATCAACCGTTTACGGATTATTCCATTATTTTCATCTACATTTCCATCGCACAATTTCATTATTAGATACTTTTCTACAAGAAATTGAGAGTTTGAATATTCCATCTTATCTTCGACACGACGAATATATTTCACTTTCGCAAACAAGCTACGTTGTAAGAACTACTATGACATATAATATATTATATATGATACATTTTTGGTCTTAAATTAATTGATCTAAATGACTGTATTGACAGATATGTAATTTTAATTCGAAATAGATTTCACAATGCCCTACGACATCGTATTTACAGGAAAAATTTAGATAATTGCATCGAGAAAATAAAGGAAACTTCAATTAAAAAATTATTACATATTCACCGAAACGTTCTGCGCTATCTGTTTATGAAAAATCCAATTATAATCCCAAATCCAATCATAACGAAGTCTGTAAACGAGTAGCAATACTACAAACATAATCGTGTCATGCTCGAGGAAATGGGTTGAATTCGATTTCCCGCAACGTGGTTTAAAAAAAGAGAAAGAAAGAGAGCCTCTTCGTCAGTTTAGCGTTCTCTCTAGCGATGATCTCATTAGCATCGTTGCGTCTAGCGCGTGTGTTTCATAAATCACAGGCCGATCACGTGTGGCGTGTTTATTACGAGAAGCTGGCGAAATTGAGAAACGGATTATCGTGTCGCTCGCCTTAATCATTCGGCCAACTAGACCGTAGAACAGAGATAAAGGAATAATTAGCATCTGTCGCGGGACATCGGAGACAGAGACATCTGACAACGAGTGCCGAAAGGTCGGGGATTTGATTTTGTGCACCCCTTACGAAGCCACCCCTTGCCCACATGAAGGGTGGGGCTTCATGGTAGCCGAACGTCCATGAACCAACCCTTCGCCCGGCCCAACCATGCCTCCCCTACGATCCTCCCTTTTTCTCTATTTCCAACCAACCCTCCCAACATCTTCTTCCACGCCATCTGCGACCCTGTCCGTTCCTCTGCCTTCCGACAGAGACCGACAACCTTCGAATTCAATTTCACGCGTTAAAAAAGAAAAAGAAAAAGAAAAAAAAAAAACATTCCGCGGCACGATCTCTATCGACGGCTATTTTCGTTGCCATTCTCCTTTTTTACTGACTTTAGTTTACTGACAGCTTCGTTTTCAATTTGGGGGTGGTTTCTCAGTTACTCCGCCGAAACTTTGTCCGAAACTATTTTAGAGTCTGTTTTCAGTGAAAGTGGGTCATTGTGTTAGGCTGGATTGTTTATCGCAAAGTGTTTGGACAGTGATATTTTTAGAAAATTAAACGAGTAAAGAAGATAGTATTCATTTGAGTATTTTAGATCGCATTCCGGAATACGGATAATATAAGAAACTTTAAACTAGGAAATTTCTAATTCTTTTTGTAGAATGTAAACTCATAGTCTCCGACTTTGAAAGTTTAATAAAATGTTGTTCATGCGTATTGCAAAGGCAGTTCTTTGAATTATAATGTTGCTAAATAGTAAAATTTCATCAGATGAAATCACGAAATTTCCATTGTAATTTGAAAGAGAACGTGCTGTTCTTTCATACCTCGCAATTGTTACGATGGTAGGAGGAACCGGCAGGGCAGTCAAGAATGATCTGAACGTTCCGCTGATTAATCGATCGAGATCATTGGGTGCAGTAACATGGTGCGGCAGATCGGTATCATCTCTGGTGCATCCCGCATCGTGTATTATTTTCCAATCAATTTCCGATTGCTTGTAAGCGCTGGTCAGTTCGCGATAAATTAATTCCACTGCTTCATATCTGAAATAACAGAGATAAAGGTTACGATATTTAATTATGCAAAATAGTTAATCGTTACGTTCTTTGATACTAATGATTAAATTTATAACACGAATAAATAGTATTACTCATACATATCCTTTCAGTGTATACGTTATCATAAGCTATAATTTCAATTAATTTTACTTATTATTGTTACAACGAAACGATAAAATTTTTATATATTGTAGATAATTTTAAAGAAACATCATTCCATATAAATAGTAAATAGATATTGTCCAAAGACAGTTTTCTGCAAATTTATTTCCGTTTGTGTTTCGTTAAGAATTTCCCCGCATGATCATCATCAATTCCAGAATTGGTATATCAATGTTGTACTATAATAAATAAAAGAAAAGAATATATATATATATATATCCGTCACAGTTTGGAGAGAAACGAGGGAAGGTGCATGTAACGAAGATTCTACGAGTTCGACCGAGTCACAAAATTCTAGAACACGGGTGCAAGGGCAAACGCTGTAAATTTCGTTAACGTGTCGTAAATAATGAAGGCAAACAAGGAAAGGGGGGAGGGAATAGGGAGAGGGGGAGACTGGGCAATGAAAAGTTTATAATGCCTGGATGATAACACGTGGCTGCAAAAGTTGAGGCATTTCCCGAAGGCACGCGACGAAAGTTAACACGGCCACGAGACCAGTTCCGGGTGGTCGTAATTTGTACTCCGCTTTCCTCCGCTACCCCCCTCGTCCGCTATCTCTTTTTCTCTAACTCTTTTATACCGGTCTTTCGCCTCTCGCTCTCCTCCTTATCTGATCATAAGTTTTCCTCGTTTTCTGCAGCTGCAGTTCGTCCTGCGACCCGGTCTACACGCGTTCTCGTTATCAAGGCTACCGAGGTTTCACCGGAAGATTGCCGATATCTACGTCGGTAGATTGCGATTTACTCGCGAAATCGTGTTACAAGATCCGTTCCGGCTTGACATATAGTTTCTCCAATTAACGTCACAGAAATTTCCATCCCGTGAAAATAGGGAACTTCAACATGGGTGACTTCATTTTTTCCAGAGATTTTTGTATGTCCTTAATTTTTACTGTTACTTTTTCTATGTTGCAGTAAAAATTTTTTTAGAATCACTACTCCATGTGTTAATATAGCTGTTTAATGACGGTTTTCATACTATTTTTTACATTTATTAGATTATTTAGTTTCATGGAACAAGATTGATTTTCTATAGAAAAAATAAAACGAAAATGAGGAGTTAGATTCTTTGTTTTTGAGGAAATCAATTCTGAATATATATATATACATAATATACCAAATGTACGTGTAATTTAATTTCTAAGAACTTGATGAATCTTGGTACAGATACCTTTGTCTTTGTGATACTATTTATTGATTTACTGGTTTGTTATTGGCACAATTTACTACCATAATATCCATCAATTATAATCAATTGATATCAGACTAAAATGTGTACTTAGTTGGTACATATTAAAAATCGACCTTCACAAAAATAAAGTCTCATTTAAAAATTTGATTCTTCCTTATCAATTTACATTTTCACACAGAATTGTACGTGTGCTACGTATTTGCTTACGTCTTTCCAGTTTTCGTCGTTTCGGTCGAAACTCGAAAGTTCGAAGAAAGACAGTGGGAATCCGAGAAGCCCGATAAAATCAGTCCGACGAAGTTTCGAGCCAGGTTACCGACCAGCGGATCAAATGTTAAACAATTACGGTGTAAGGACTCGATCGACAAAACGAACATAATTGGGCCCTGGAAGTCTCCTTTCTCGTGAGAACCAGCTGCGTGTCTAGAAGCGATGTGCCCCGTTTGCTAACGCGCTAACTGTTCATAAGAGAAGACCATCGCCGGCTCTCGCCCACTTTTTCCTCGCTGAATATTAATTATTCTCTCGAAAGGTACACCTGCCCTCACCCCTTGTAGTCGGACATCACCTATACATGCCTGCATACGTGTATCATGGCTCATGATTCTCGCCGCAGATTATCCTAACAGTTGTGTAACGAAGTCGGTAACAATTGGTCTCTCGAGGCTACGAAACCGGTCCCCTACGTTCGGCTACCTGCTATCCCCGAAAATGGCCGGCATTCTTTTTCGGACACTCCGTTTTCTACAGAGCATCCACCTTTGACCCTACGTAATTTATTAGATGGTTGAATTTCTTTGGTTTTTGGTTATATTGTAGTTACGAAAGTGATGTTTCATATAATAATTAAATCTATGCTTTTACTAGGTTCATTTGTTTCAAGATCAGAGAGGTTATAAAAATTATGATAGTAGAATATTTAGTTTCACGGAATTTGGCTATGGCCGATGTTACAGCATAGAATCTCATTCGCTGCTTCTCGTATTACTTATATATTGATATATATTGAATTTGAAATTACAATTATTTAGAAAAAGTTATTCGCATGGAGCATGAAATAGAATATAAAACAGGTCACTCGTAGTAGTGAACGTTTTCTCCATTCCTGTCGTAAAATTAGGTAAACAATTATCACACAGACTGTTCAAAAAGAAAGAAACACAATTTTTCAACAAATTTACAACGATTTCACGGGGACTCTCCTCGCAGGATCGTTCTCACGCGTCCCACACAACGATCGCGTGTCACAGCCGAAGCTCTATCAACCATCATCCCCCTTGCCGCCATTTTTTTTCTCTCTATCTATCTCGGAAAGCAGATGCCACAGTGTAGAATCCCATACAAGTTTTCACGCTTCTAGCTCTATCTCTATGATTCATATTTTTCGACGCGTAACCGGTTCTGTTATTCCCTGTCGCTATTTTTTCTACTTTTTTTTTTCCTCTTCTTCTTGAACAGGCGGGTTCCCAGCCAGGAACGTCGCGGGTCGGTTCAAATACGACGGGAACATCGAGTGGAGCGAGTGAAAGAGAGAGAGAGAGAGAGAGAGAGAGAAAGAGCCGGAGAGAATAGAGACGATAGAAAGATGAAGAGGATAACGAGGAAGGAAGGGAGATATACGAAGCTGGTCCACGCTGCTCCACGTCGAATGAGTTAACGGACAATGGCGGTCCACGTTAAAAAAATAAAGGAAGGCGGCGCGGAGAGGCAGGGGGAGGGGGCCCTCATTACGAGGGGCGCCCCCGGTGTATTTGTCGATAAGGGGGCCTATATGCAAATGGTCGTCCCTCGCCAGGCGACGGAAAGAAAAAGTTTCTCTCCTCTCTCCGTTTCGCCCGTTTACTCGGTTTCCCTCGGTGCACGAATAATGCCCTCCCTGACGGTGTACCGAAGTAGAGAAAGGGGGGTATAATGTATCGTAATCAGATGATCAATTATTAAGAGCGCGGCAAAAAAACAACGAGGGTTGACATACGACTGACAGGAGCGGAGCCGTATCCGGATACGAAAGGGGCTCCTCGTTCTTTCTCTTTCCCTCTTCACTCTTCTTCTCTTTCGCTGCTTAGGCTAGGCGTACGACTGCTTCCGAGGCGTGTAATCGATATGCTCTGAATTTCAAAATTGCGTATCGTAATTTTCACTTTCGAGAGTCGATCAGGCTCGCGAGGAAGTCAGAACGGAAGTTCTGTCTATTGAATTTCTGCCCGACCGAGAAGAATGGTAGATATTTGCGAAAGAGGATTGAAAATGTTGTTTTCATCGTTCTTCATAATTTCATATGAAACGAAAATCAGATAGTTTTAGCCTTTATATTTGAAAAATGTTTCAACTAGTCTATCGTATTATTTTATTTCATTAATACGTTATAATACAGGCATCAAATAGGCTATTCATAATGATATTACTAGTGTCTTATTGCAAGGTTAGAAGTGAATCAATAAACTGTGACTAATTGCAACTTTTTTTTCTTATCGATAAATAAAATTCTTGCGACAGATGGTTAAAAATTGTGCATTTAAGAGTTAAAAAATCTTCAGGGAACGTCAGGAAAGTTTCTCAACGGAAGAAATTTTTAGAAAAGTAGAGTAGATTAAACGAATAATATTGCGTTTAAAGAAACGATACGTTATTTGAACACTGACATGCACAGAGCATGTTAGATGAAAGATAGAATAACAAACTGTTACTGATAATAGAAAATAATTCTAGTACGAAAAACACTGTTAATTTGTAGCTCAACAAGATGAATTATAAATCACATTAAAAATACGTAATCGAGTGAATTAAAATGTGAATTCGAAATCGTTCTCTAATGCAATATTTGCTTGTTATTTTGAGATTACGCAGATTGCAGATTTGTAAATATTTTACATATTCTTTCATACTTCCCTCAGAAATCTGCAGTACAACTACGTACGTATGAAATTATGAAAAATGAATTGAATTTCTTTCATACAATATTACATAAAATTGTTTCGCACAGTTTTGATAATTAAACCATTAAAATAAACTTTTCTTCACACAAACGTATAAAAAAGCTTTTGTTACAAAAAGTTAAATTGCCTTAATTTCAGATATTACGTTACATATTGCTATTGTTCTCTCGAATCGAATTATACAAACAACATTTACCTGAGAATGTACACCGGAAGGTAGCACGTTGCAACGTAGGTAGAGTTTTTCATCTTCCGGCTCGGAAGATCCAACGCGATATGAAATCGTGCGCATGAACAAACATCGTTCATGAGAAAACCCGTCCAGGACATTGTTTAGAGATGCATAATAAATGTATCGCTTTCTTCTTCGGGCCTTCGCTGCATAACTAAGCAAACTTTCCGGGCATGTGCATCGAGTACGTTAGGACAATACTCCGATATCGAGTTACCAATTTTTAATGGATGTGGATCCAGTAGCGATCATGCGTGTGATCGGAGGTAAAAGCTATTTGAAACGGGCGTCTGTTGTACGCAACGCTTTGCTTTGTAATTATAATATGCTACTGCGATCGTACCGCGTTGAAAATATTAACGTGAGGAATTATATGTAAATTTTTAATTAAATATATCCATCAGAATCTCGAAATTGTTTTCTTTTTCTTTTTTATTTTTGCAAGAAAAATCATTGTTGAATTTAAAAAGATTCTGTTTTTGTAAAACTGAGATTGTACTACCATGGGTAAAAAATTTACTACATTAATTTTAATTTATGAGAATTTTACCACAATATCTTGTCATGACATTTATCATTGTTGCAAAAATACTTAATTGTTTAAAACGACATTGATAATAACGATCGTAGGCGCGAACGTGTGAACGTATAATCCTTGGAATTATTACTTGGATTTTGGACGAGTAACGTGATTCCTAATATACAATCATTTTCGAGTTAAACTCCAGGTTGTAATTCTCTTCCTAAATTCTCCTCCTAATGAGATATCTGAGCAGGTTATTCCCCTAGCAATTTCCTACTATCTTCTTCGTAATCACAGTGATTTCGATAGAGTACAAGGTAATTATCGCCATTCTAAACACGAGGAACCATGAAATTCCCCCGAGGTCGCATTAATTATTTAAATCATTCCAGCGTTTTAAATTGCCACGATCCTATATTTTTAGCGATTCAACACTTTCGAGGCTCGATTTTCTAACTTTTTATAATTTGGTGCATCTCGACGAAAGATTAAAGAAAACACAATAACAAATCTTTATTTCAATTATATTACACGTACGTATACATAGCTACTTGTACTCATACGTATACTATCTTATTTTGATTATTCGATGGGATTTAATTATTAAACTAGATTCATAGAACTAGATTCCTGTGACCCGTGTGTCAAGTTGTCGGCGAATCATTTGAAATGCCGATGTAAAATGATTATCGGTATCGATTGTTAACACTGAAAAGGACAACGATGCGTGCCTGATACCGTGGATGTACCTGACTTGCGTGGCACGTGGCTCTGAAAACAGGACAATTTGCTGCATACTCGCAGGTAGCACGGGCATATTTGGGGTTGCGGCAGGTATACGCCTATATATCGAGGCGATTCTGAGGGGTGGCTTTGCCAATCAATAGATATTCATCCCCATCGAACCATCGACACTATTGTCGATACACGGTGCATTCAGCTGCACTGTGGGACACGCAGGTTGCACTTTGATGTACCGCGTGTTCCGGGCTAAAGAGATCATCGATGAAACGATCGACACACAGGTATCCGTATTTTCCAATTTTCCCCCCAGCTTACAAATTACCAGAGAAGCGGCCCGAACGACGAGTTTTCAATTATCCTAAAAACTTTTACGTCACACACGCTAGATTTGAAATTGATCGGAAATTCATAATTTTCAATTATTGTAAAAACTTCTACACTGTGATTTAAAAAACAATCGGGATCGAGTTTACAATTAGTCCCAAAAAGTAGTCCTGTCTTTCAGTTCAAAAGAATCGTTCTTGTCGAATGTGACAAAAGATCGAGAAGTAGCGTGTTTTCATTCGTTCAAAAGAATTAATTGGCCAAAATTCGCTTCTTTATGGCACCGAATGTCGTCGAACGTTTCAATCTGGCAACTGTGCGCTCCCTTAGGCTCCGCGTGAAATTAATTAATTAACGGCCGGCACGGCATTGACGACATTGATCGGGAATGCCAACGTGTGCGAAATTGTCGTACGAACAGTTTCCCTGTACCGGCACGCGGAACGAGAGGAAGAGGGTGAAAGAGGAAGAAACGCAGGGCGAACGCAGCGAAGGGAGGCTGGTTTTAACCTCTGCGTGTCCCGCTGAGCGAAAATTTGCATACGCGTTCAAGACTTAATTAGGTTACGCCTAGAGAGAGAAAAAGAGAGAGAGAGAGAGAGAGAGAGAGAGAGAAAACGGGTTAGAGTTCACACACTTCATTAGAAATTCCAAAGGGCCGTATTCATTTTGACGTATGCGCACCTTTCTTCTTGTTTTTCTCCCTGTTCGCAATTCGCCCCTCGGTTCCTTTGCCTCTTTGCGAACGATAATTGAATGCGCAGCCTTCCGACGGTATTAAAGACTTATTTTCGTCTTCGCCGATGTTTCCTTTCATCGTCGGAATAGACGGTAACTAGCAGTTTATTTGCATGAATTTTTCTCAGAGAGAAGGAGACAAGAGGGGGAGAAAACGAAGTAACCCTTCTTTCTCGAAGAAGTTTATTGATAATTCGACAACCGCGAGGAGAAGTTAATCGAACCGCCGGACTTCGAAAGAATAGAATAATTAACGACGCGCACGGCGTAATCGGGTAATTAAAGAATTTGAAAGAAATGACGTTCCCGAAGACCGGTAAACAGGAAACGAGATATCGACGAGGTGCGCCTGAGAAATTTCGTCGCTCGTGAAATTTACATGACTGCCACCGGGCGGGAATATTCAACGAGACGACGACGACGACGACGACGACGATGAAACGCGTGTAACAGGATACGATCACGAGCCGCATCCGCGACGCGCGTCGTCGCTATTATTGCATCCGCATTTGCATAGAATCCGATCCTTGCTAATTATAAATTTCATGCGGCGTAACCGTGCAAGGGTGCCGGTCTCCGAGAGGAGACGAACCACGCGGATCCTGACGCGCTTGAATCAGGATCCCTCATGCAAATGATCGATCCTGATGCATTATCAGAAGCATCAGCTGTCTTAGACTATTCCTAGACACGCTTCTCGCTAAAAATGGATCGACCGTCGTGGAAATTGTTGGTGGAAAGGGAGACGAGACGAAGGATCCCACGGGAGGAGAGAGAGAGAGAGAGAGAGAGAGAGAAAGAGAGAGGTTGCAGGAAAAGCTTGGCCGGAACTCGAACTCGTTCCGAATCGACGCGAGAGCGGAACCCTCGACAGAGGACGGTGTCTTAATTGCGAGCACGATCGACAATTTGCACGGGAACGGCTTAACGAACTTCTCCCTTTGTCACTCGTCCCTATCGATCGCGGTTGAATACCGTCGGCGAGTCGGTAATAAATAATTTTTTAAGAACTCTTCACCTCCCTGGCCTCCTCCGTCTCCCCCCCTCGGCCAACGTTGCATCACTGCGGTCGCGACTCGTACAAATTGCAATTTAACAGTGGCAAAGAAGGGTCTAAGGCCTAAAGAGTCGAGCGAAGGAGAGGAGAGGAGAGAACGAAAGAAAGGAAACCGGTGCTCGGTTCTTCTTGCCTTCCTCCCTTTCCTCCCTCCTCCTGGAGGAATTCTATCGAGAGACGTAATCCCGCGGAGGAAGCAGGAGGCGCGCGGTCGTTTAATAACGTAATTAGCCCGAAGGATTCTGGAATTTCTGCGCCGGATCGGGAATAAATTAATGCAATTATCCCTGATCGAGGGCGACCGCGAGTGGACGAAAGGGGTGGAGTAGTCCGACTTCCTCCTTCTTCTTCTTTTCTTTCTTCTCCCTCTTCGTTCGGTCGCCTCGACACAAGTCTACCAATAATTTTGTCTTTCTCGTGATTCATTGTCGCTTTTCGAGAGAGAGAGAGAGAGAGAGAGAGAGAGAAAGTAAGTTCCCTGGGAGTTTTAATCGACGAAAAGCGAGCCCGCGGTTTCGGTCCACGTAGCGGACGGAACGCTTATTAACATCTCATCGATTCGACTCGGCCAATTAACTTACTTTTTTTGTGCGCCGCTCGAAAGCTGCATCCTCGAACTCGTTTTTAAATGAATACTCGACGGAACCGGCCGCCCCACGGGTGGTTTCTTTAGTATGCTAAATATCCCGCCGTACCGCCTCCGGGGCAAAACGTAAGTTCCTAAAACGCCTGACCATCGGTTAATAGTCGCGTTCTTTCCTCTCTCTTTTTCTCTTTCGCGAAATTTCTTTTTTGCTTTCTTGTTCTTTCGTTCTTCCTTTCTTCCCTTTTCTTTTTTTCTTTTCTTTCTTTCCTCGCGGAGGGATTTAGCTTTCCGTGGCCGAGGCGCGTAGTTACGGTCAATTATTAAGTTAACGACACACGTCGACGTAGCCCGTTCCCTGAATTGCTTCACCTGTACGAGACTTTCATCGTAAATATTCCGCTTTGTAAGTCTGATATTATGCAAAACGATTCTCTCCTTTTTTGCGCTTGCTGCGTTGCTCGATAGACAGATACGCTTTACGTGAATATAATCCGTTTCTTCTTCTTTTCTTTTCTTTTCTTTTCTTTTTTTTTTTTTTTAACGAATTAATACTGCTTGCTTGAAAACATTCTCTTCTATAAAAATTTCTTTGACACACCTCCTTATCGTGCTGTTTAGGAGAGTTTTGTTCAGGAATACTCAAACGCGAATAATTAATAACAAATCAAGCTCTTGCTTCTCGAAATATCTCATTTATTAATTTTCGTTCGTTGCTAGTGGTAATTTTCTTTTTGTGCAAAAGAGAAATATTCCTGTCGAAATTGAATTCGAATATTGACATTAAAACGACGCAGATCTTAAAAACTCCATTTGAGCGAACAATCCTTGCAAATCTTGGTAGCAAGCGAATTTACTTGTGACAGACTTCTTGCGAGATATTCCATTTTTCAATTCAAAGAGACAACTTGTATTTTCTTTAATTTTCACTGTATTTTCTTTAATTTTCAAGTTAAACAATATTTAAAATCTTTTCAGGGATATTATCATACATTCATCTATTTTTCTTTTTTTAAGAATAGAATTGTACAAAAAATAGAACGGGAGATATTCAAGATATTCTAGAGCGTATATTTCCACCCTCGTCTTTGGTCACTGATTCAATAGAACTCCAGTGATGGTTCTCTTGAAAGGTGGATCACCGGTTAGCGACGTGATCTCGCACGAATTAACGGGCCCGCATATGAAAAACGATGCTCGCACGCACGGCCGTGTGAGTCATGGAGAAAAAAAAAAAAGGAAGAAAAATAACGAGAAAGTCGGGGAAGGGGAAACTAGTATAATTCGTACGAAGGGGCACGTCTTCCGTTCTTCTTTCGTGGATGGGTCTAGATTCTCAGGCACGGGCGTGTGCAGCTATGCAAATGTAATAACAAGAGTCCAGGAACGTAGCTGACGTTTAGTCGTACCCATCTCTTATTTTTAATCTAATGCGTAGAACGAGATGTTTCGAACGCTTAATACAGTTTATCAACTCGAAGGTGGTACTTTGTTTTTTAATTTACAGCAAATTAAAATATCTACTAGAATTTAATTTAAAATATTTAACATAGAATAATTTATTAATAATTGACATCATATATTGTTTTTATTCTCGTACTCAGAAAATGAAAGAATCTATTAGGTACATAAAGAATCTGTGAAGAAGCTTTCCCTGTCTGTTCATAAAAATACTCGCGAAGACATTTCATTTTACATTCGATTATATATACGTACGAACGTGCGCGTTGCAGTTCGTAACTTTAATTCTGTTGCAAAATTTCTCCGTCGTAACTGACAGAAATCAAAGTGAATGCCAAAATTCACGAAAGAACTTGAAACAAACGAATCAAATTCGGATCAAAGTGCCGTATTCACCGGGTCGTGTAATACCAAGAACGCGGCGCGGAAATTAGAGGAATCGGCACGGGCAGATGCGCCTCCGGTAGCACGTCCCTGGTAAAGAAGGAGCCCTCAAGGTGGCCGTGCAAAGGGCCCATTACGCGAACCGGCCCCGGAACAAGAAAAAACGACACATTGTGATGCGATGTATGCGCAAAGGGTCGCGCCGTGGGACTAGAACAAAGCAGCGCGATAAAAACTGGGCATGAATCCGAGGGTCCGACCGATCCGAGAATGAGGAGGAGGAGGAGGGGTGGGTTGGGGGAGGGGAGAGCAGCCCGGGGGGACCAGTGGGGGCCCATAACGCTTTCAAACCTGCTCCAATAGTTTCAGTCATCCGCGTGTATTCGAGCCGCGTTTCCGCTCGTTTCTTCGCTTTTCTCCTTTTGTCTCTGCGTTTGCACGCGCGATCCGCGCGATCCGCCGATCCGATAACGATCGATTCGGCCGTGCCACCTTTAACGATCCGCGAATCGTATGCGACGTCTCGTAAGAAATCACGAAAAACTCCAGTGTTATTTTATAAGATAGATTTTATACAATATTCTTGTTCTTCAGAGAAGTTTACTTCTTTTGCACAAAATTTGCTGGAAAATTAATGCCACTCTTTCATATTACTGAAATTTTTATTAAAGTTGGAATTACAATATTCCTATTTCGCGGGAAAGTTTATGAAGTTCATACCTTTGATTTTTTGATGTAATTCATCAAAGTTTCACTACTACAACGATATCGTGAATAAAACCGTTGATTTAATCAGAAAAGTTATTGTTTCCTTTGAAATCTCAGCACAATATCTTTAAGCAAGAGTGTGCGTTATTAAATTTGGCAGTTCGAGGATTGGTTCGGGATTTTTTTTTTGGAACTTTCTCGTCGTTGTTTGAACAAAGTGGTGAAAGTGTAAAAACAGAAGAGTACGACGTGTACGGAGGTTCTTCATCGAATCGTTCACAAAGGACTTTTTGCGCGCGTCGAAGGTCCCACGTGGTCCAGACGAGTGTACAAGGACACGAGGGCCGGAAAGGAATCAAGATTCGTGGGATCTCGAGAATCGAGAACCGGAATATCTTACCCCCTCTCGTTAGATTTGCACGCGTCCGGTCCAATCGTGCTTCCACCTTGGGCCTGGAGCGACCAGTTTTCGTGCAACTCGCGTTCGGTAAACCTGTTCTCTGGCAATCGTCGCGAAAATAATGAACAACGCCCATCGCGTAGAAGTGTGACAGATTTTTGCAACGTGAAACCATCCGAGATCCGAGAGTACTTCTACGGTACTTGAGATACGCGGAGTAAAAAAGAAAAGGTGCAATAAAATTGATTTGGCAGAACGTCGCGTTATTTACGTTGGTTGTCGTAACTCACGGGTATTCGACGTGTTTGTCGTTCGTTGGGGGTTGTTTCGCAAAGATGGCCGCTGGTACATCGATGGCCATGCTATGGGGATCTGGAGCATTGGGGCACTTCGAGAACTCCACCCTTGTTTGTAGGGCGGAAAGCTGCGGAGGGTGGTCAGACATTTCAAGAAGTTAGGTCATTGAGTAGAGAACGTTTTAACACGCTGTTTCGCAAAACAGACACAAACGTTATATCGAAGAGACAATATTATTAACGTCGCTGCTGTTATTTCGATAATCTATCGTACTGTATTGTTGAGTTACAGTACAACTTACAAACAAATGACCGATAAAATCGAATCAAATATTTATGACTATACCTTACCAATATCTGGTTGCCTCGATCGTAACCAACGATCATTCGGTTTTTATCGGCGATAAAAATAAAGCCAGCGAGGTCGAATCGCTCGCGTAATATCTTGGTTATTTGTTGCCACGGATGGCAAACATTTCCCGGAACGCGTAAAAACAACGTCGATATTAAACACGCGAGTTACGCGCGCGGAGACAGAGAGAGAGAGAGAGAGAGAGAAAGAGAGAGAGAGTCTACCTGGTTAGCCGGGGCTTTCATCCCTCGCGATATAGGGAGCACGTCTCGAGAGAAAGAAGGGGGAAAAATGGCACGGGAGGAAAGAGGACAGGGAGAAAGAGAGAAAGCATAGCCGCGTATGGATTTGCTTGGGACCGTTTCAAGGGTGAGGTTAGACCAGGGCGGTTTGAAAATGATGAAAAAGCTTCTTGCGTCACTGTCAGCCATCCCTTTCCTGTCCTCTCCTTCCCTCGTCACCTACAGAAGAACCTGCACCCTCGCCCCTATCCATCTTAATATTATTATTTCATTCCGCGAGCCCGTTTTTTAGAGCTCTCTCTCTCTCTCTCTCTCTTTCTCCCTCAGTTTTCTTTCCTTGTCTCTCAACTCTCCTTCTCTTGCCTTCTGCCTCGTTCTCTTCTTCCCCCCCTTTTTTTCTTCTCTCTCTTCTCTCTTTTTCCCGATCTAATCGTACGAGTACGAGTTCGACCTCCGTTCCCTTCACGGTGAAAACCACCTACCGCCCTTACCCAACCCTGGAACCAATCCACCCCCGTCAGGAGACACCCTCCACCTTCCGGAGCACCATCACTTACGGATCAATAGGGTATGGAAGATAAACGCACCTAGAGGGGGATCCAGAGGGGCTGCCGGTCGAAAGGAGGAGTAAAAAAAAGAGGAAACGCAAATGATATCCGCGCTGACTCTCTGTCTCTTGTCAACAAGCTGTGGGAATTGTCTTGTTGCCGATGTTGTTGCCGTGGTTTTGCAGTTTCTTTGTTCCTTGTCGCTCTCGTATTTGCGAGAGACTGGATGGAGTCATTAAAGCGATGGATTTAATACAGCAATGTGGAAGAGAAGTCTCTCCTCTTTTCTGTAGTTACTTTTTTTTCGAATTTACACGGCACGGTACGCATTGTCGTTGTTTGCTTCGAAGTTTGACACTGCCGCTCTACAGTTTGATAAAATTATTCATCGACCGGCAACACCGGGAATAGTGGTTCTATTATTTTCTTTTCTTTTACGTTTCGCGTATATTCACGTTCCAGGCAGTGCTATATATTCGTAAATAGACAGATGACTCGATTACTTGGTCGTACACTCTCCTCTCGCGATCCTCCTCATGAATATTCACGAGATTGCAGCTGGTTTCTACGTTCTCGTTAGAAACTATCGATATTCCTCGGCTCTGGTGGACGAGGGCCAATCTTCGTATCAAGATCAGCCACCCGAAAATATATATTTGGGGTGAATCCCGTGACGTTATCGCGAGTATCTCGCATAGAAACGGGAAAAGGAGGGGGAGGGGGGAGGGAGGCTTTGGGGGAGGTGGAGGAGAGGAACTTTATTCAACGTCATTTCTTTTATCGATGAACGAGATGAAGGCCGAGTTCTCTCCTTCGAAGAAGGAAATCGTTAGGAGAGCGACATGCAAATTCGTTCGAAAGTTTCGCCCACCTCTGCCGTTCTAGCACCCTCTGGGCAAGAAAAGCGGGACAAGGGTAGGCAGAACCCTCGAAGAAGACGAAGGAGCACGACGAGTACGACGACGAAGAAGAAGAGGACGATAAAGAGAGGAGAAGGTGGTCGCGAATGTTTTCTGTTCCTGGCTGCTGGCGATTTATGCGCTCGAAATCGCATCGCCCCTGGAAATGAAACGACGCGAACGAGGAAGGGCAACAACGCCTTCACGCGAGAACTGTCGGTGATCTACGTGAGAAACGCGACATCTTTATCTTGGAAAATTGAAAAAAAGAAAAAGGAAAAGAAAAATTGAAAATTAAGAGAAAGTCAAAATATTAGCAATTCTTGAGTGAGTGACTTTGATAGTGAGGGAAAGATCAAAGAATGAAGTAGAATTGGTTGAAAAATTGTGGAATTTTCGTTTGTCTTTCGTATTAGAGGCGATTAATATTGTGGATGTTGGATACTTTTGGTATATTCATGAGAGAAACTTTTTCAATTCTTCGATATTGTTCCTTTCACGATGAAGCGAAGATTGGAGAACAAAGTGGAATTAGTTGGAAATTATGGAATTTTCGTTCTTCTTTTTAGATTAAAATCGATACAGTAGATGTAATGAATGTTTAGATATTTTTAGTTAATTAATTACGCAATTATCGCGAGAAATTTAAGAAAAATTTCGTTTCAAGTAATTCGTGTTTCCAAAAGTGACGTTCCAATCTTTCAATCCTGCTTTGGTTTACACAGACGCGAAAGTATTTTCGTATTACTCAGCGATATACATCGAAGAGTGTAGGATACGATTGGAATCTCAAAGTCCGTTCAAAGCTTACTTGGTCGAATGTTCCGTTAGCATCGCAGCGAAGATCAAAGAAACAAGTTCTCTTTGTCTTCTGTCGGGGGTTACTCCGAGCACGAGTAGCGAATATTAAAATCTGGGAAATTAAATTTTGAGCACGCCTTCGAATGTTCATCTGTAAATTACTATCCCCTGTGTATATTTCGTCGATATTCTCCGTCCTACGGAGAGTTGGCCATCGTGGTCTTTTCTCGTTGTTTATTCATTAATACTGAACGAGGCGTGAGAGTCGAAGAATCAATTGGAGACTCGTCGTAAAAATAAATTTCACGGCGGAAAATCCGATGCTCGTTCTCCCTCGCCCAGGGGAGGAGAATTCCAAAGTGTTCAAGGGCTGTTTATAGATAACAAATTCTCGCGGTATCCAATTATTTTGATATTCCACCCCTGGCATAAATCTCGCCAAATAGCGAGATAACGCAGTTTCGGCTCGCGCGGACACGGGCGCGAAATCGGGCGCGCGAGCCTCGTTTTTCAAGCTTCGTGAATTTTTATCGCGCCGCGGCGCCGCGTCCGGTCGCGCGTGCCATATTTCCCTGGTCACCCGATAGATTTTAGGCCGCGTGCAGAAATATAGTCGGGGCAAGATAAAATACGCAAATAGTGGAGAGGAGAGGGCGAAACGAAACAAAACAAAACAAAACAAAACAAAAGGGGGAAAAAAGAAAAAAAAATTAGGAGAAAAGAAGAGAAAATAAAGGGAAATAAAGAAAGGGGAGACAGAAAGGACCGAAGGAAACAATGACCGGTCGGTTTCGGATCACCACAGCCGTCTACCGACTTCCACCGCCTCCTCTTCCTCTTCTTCTTTTCTCTTCTCTTCCTCTGGCTCCCCTTTCTCGTTTCTCGTCTTTCTTTTAATCGGCCGCGTGCCGTCGGCGCAGGGGGCGGATGGCAATATTCGAAGCGAACCGAGAGCCAAGCCCGTTTAATATCAGCAGATCGAGGCACAAATGAATATTCATTAAACACATTTTTCCGATTTTAATTACATCCCCTAAGCGGATCTGGCCTGGGCTTACGCAGCGGTTCCCTTGGCTTCTCTCTGTCTTTCCTCCTCCCTTCCCTCTCTTTTCGCCCACTTCCCCCTCCTTTTTTTCCTTCCTCCGTTACTTTCTCTTTCGGCTCTCTTCTCTCGTCCTTTCTTCGTCCTTTCGTCGTTCTGTCCATCTCTATCGTTTCCCCTACCTTATCTCGTTCGTCGTTTCCCGGTCTCCTCGTTCCTCTCGTTTCCTTCGTCTCTCTGTGCTTCCCTTGGCCGCTTTTTAATGAAATCCACCGCGGTACGCTGGAGCAGCGAATGCCCATTATTAATATCGTCAGTTTTATCTTTCAACGGTAATGAAGAATTACTTTGTTATTAATTTCAACGTTCGGCTCTCCCCGATCGGTTCCTTGAACATCGGATCGTCGAACGGAATTGATCGTGGCTGTAGTATCGAATTGAAATGCTCGCGTGGCCGAGGGACTGATATACGTATTTGTAGAAGAGATTTCCAAGTTGGAATTTCATATGTGGAGAAATAAAAGATAACGAGGTATGTCTGTGCTGGTGCTGGTCGAGTCTATAGGTACGATTGTCTCTCCGTTCGATATCTTCGGGCAGGAGAAAATTCTCTCTGTTGCTTGACGCGAGCCAATTTCACGCCATTGGAGTTGTGTTCTGTTCTTTTAATTTATCAATTACGATGATTTCAGATTGCTAGTTGTCATTCGATCATTCATAATTAAACGAATCCCCTTTCACAGCTGATATCTACAAAATTTTATAATTATTGACTTATTACTAGTGCTAACTAAATTTCAATTAAAAATTATTTTCCTCTCGCGTTGAAAAATTCAAACCTCCCACATAACATACAACGTGTACCTCGTTCGTGATGCATCCGCGACCAATCTACGTTCGTCACGAACGACGTGAAAGCCCAACACCGGATCGCCCAAGTCTAAACGATCCATTATCCCCGGATATCACGCTGATGAAACATTCTCAGCCGGCTCGGAGATGCGCATGCATTCAGACGACGTTGCAACGTCTGAGAAAACGCGACGCGTTCGGTCTAAAGGGGCTCGTTAAACAATCGTTCCGGCTGTTTTCAATCCTTCTTCTCTTCTCCAGACACCCCCGAATTTTTCTTTGTGCCATATCCCTCTCCCTCTCTCCTTCTAACTCTCTCTCGTTTCCCGCGTTCACCCCCTTATTCGCCGTCGCACACATGACGCGATGGCGAATGGTGGAATCGAGCACGCATGCGCCCGACATCGCGTTTTTTTCCTCTCCTTTTTCGTACCCCACCCCATAGGCCAGTTGCAAGACGAGGGGTGGTTTGGTGGTTGGGGGTGCGGGTCGGCGAGGTAAGGGTGTTGCCACGGGCAACGCTAACGAGCTCCATGAGCGACGTTAGATAGAGCAACACACCCCCATAGTACCCTCGGAATTCCCCTCCTTTCCTCATGCTGCCGCTGCTGCTGCTGCTGCCGCTGCTGCTACGACAAACCCCGTAGAAAGTTGGTTATGTATAAATACTCCCTTTTACGTGGGCTACCGTCTATGCAATACGCGACGGAGGATGAGAAACATGGCAAAAAGAGGAAGGAGGAAGACGAGACTCGTCGATTCAGACCACTTCTTCTTCTTCCACTTCGTCTTCTTCTTCTTCTTCTTCTTCTTCTTTTGCTGTTGTAGTTTTCCCTTTTTTTTTTTTTCTGTACCCTACGCGCGGTACAGACGTAATTTAACCACTTTGGCGTGCTCTTCGTTTTTCTTGTCCGCAGAGCCTGCAGCTTTGTTTCCATCGGTGCTTTATGTCACGCTTCCGGTTTTCCTCCGGTATTCCCGTTGTTCTTACCGGCACGCGAAATTGATCGCGCGTTACCGCGTGAAATCCAAAGTGCTCGGCCTCTCGTCGGTTTCCCCAAGCCGAAACAAGCAGGATTTCGCGCCTGCATTTTCCGAGAGGCGCGTATTTAGCCATCGCTTTCTTAATAACGTACTTTCAGAGGTATTTCGTTTTGCTCGTATCTCGAATTTATTCCCGAATGAAATTTTTGAAACATGGAAATCTTGTTTTCGCGATATTTACAGTTAGCACATTACCTTCCTTCTTCTCGCTTCAGAATGACAACACGAGAGATGTATTTATTGAACTGCAAACTATATTTCCATGTTAGAGAACATTATGTTTGCGATTATAAATATTATTACTATTGCTCGTCTATTTTTTTTTTATACTGTTATTAACTCGACAATTTCAATGTCTCGACAATTTCAATTTCTCAATTAATATTGTGCGTTTGTCTTGTCAATTTTGAAAATTCTCTGTTCATCTCCCTGCGATGTTTCCATGATTTTCGTTCGCAAGATGGATGGTACACATTAATAGGTAGTTAAGAATTCGCGGTCGAAGGAATTAATTCAAGTTTAAAGGGTTCTTTCCTTCGGGAAGATGTTCAGGGTGAGGATCACGCAGCTAGGGGTGAATCAGCGGGGGGTTTACCGGCCGCGACGGGCTGTGGGAGGGTGATTGTCGGAGCGGGAAGGCAATTACGTAATCAAGTAATTAGTCCCTGACCTCAGCTAACAGGTTTCACCGTGCCATTCAACCGTCCTGATTTCCTACCAAATCTCGGCTTCCTTTTTTTCTCGCTTCTCCGCGAACCGTTCGCGGTTTAACGCGTGCGACTATAATTTCCAAGATTCGAAACGTTTTTCCTTTTTCTTTTTTCGGCAAATTACCTTTTTCCACAAACTAGTTTCTCCGTGATTTCTTTGCACGATTATCTACTACAATTTTATGACTATATTGGTTTAAAGAGTGGTACGTACGGAAAGATATGTTGATTTTCTGATTTTTTGTATTTATTACTCGAGACATATGTAGGTGTCTTAAATATTCATGAAACGAACTTTGAAACAAAAATTGTCACGACTACTGAGGCTAAAAAGTTCAAATATTTGAAAATCGAATAAAAGAACAATTTTAATAAGGCGAGGCTGATCGATAATGCACTGAATTTTATAAGCTTGAAGATTTATCGCGGTTCTCCATTTACGTCTGGAATTTATAAAAAGCGAAAACTTCGATTTTACTGAATGAACAAATATACGCAGATTAATTTCGCGTCAATTTTCCTTTATCGCAAAAAAAAAAAAAAAAAAAAAAAAAAACATAAAAATTAAAAAAAAAAAAAAAAAAAAAAAAAAAAAATCGAAGAATTGAAACCAAACTAGTAAAGGAAGGAACGAAAGTTTGAGTAAATAACAAGACTCATTTTAGAATTCCGTTCACATCCCGTTTGATACGGCGCGGCAACGAACGAATTTCTCCTTGCCCGCGCGACAAATTCAAATTGCGCGTAATTTCGCTTATAATGCGACGGGACGAACTGTCGTAAAATAGTTGCGTGCGTGCGTGTCGTGACAAAGTAACGCGATTTTTTTCGCGCGGGGGAGTGGAATTCATGTAGAAATATTTATTGGAGCGAGAAATGCGACACCCGGTGCCGGTAGACCGGCCCCCCCTCCCTTCCCTCTCCTCCTTTCCCCCCGTCGATACGAAAGTTTTGAGCAAATTTTTAAAAGCACGATAAAAAGACTAGATGAGGTAACGAGAGGATGGGGCAAAACGTGTTTCGCGCAAATTGGAGAGTTCCTTTCCACACACATAGCCACGGAAAATCGTTATATTTGAACTGCTGCGTACACTATATCTACACGATAAAAAAAAAAAAAAAGGAAGAAGGAAAGGGAGAAGGGAGGGGAAAGAAAAATTATGTTCCCACTCTTTTTAAAAACACACGCGGTTTTTCCTAATGAGATATCCACGTGCTTCAGGCAGAAAAAAAAAAAAAAATAGAAAAAGAGCGAGAGTTTGATGCCTTGGAACGAGCATTCTGATTTCTGAAATATTGAAGGGAGTTTCATTCGTTGTACCAAAAATATCGATAGCTGCACACACCAGTCCCTTTTCTCGGAAAACAAATACTTGTTCAGACTGAATAATTGAGATAATTATCACACGATGAATATGAAATATAGATTCATTACGTACAAATGCCTACCTGCAAATATTTTTTTTTTTTAATCACTGCACATTGATTTCTAAGTTGTTATTCTGTTCATTTTTAAACAAAATGGATAGTTTCGTACCTGAAAAGGAAGCTTAAATATTGAATTCGATTATATTAAATAATTTTATATTGCAAAAATGTTGACTTCGTCCTTTTCTTTAAAAAAAAAAAACGAACTTTTCTTTTCAAAAGCATATTTATACATACTTTATATCCACATTCCGGTCCAACATGCACCAGTAATAAATAAACGAGTGCGATATAATATCCGCGAAACATCGCTGTTTCGTACATCAGAGACCGCACGAGGCGAGTCGCCGGAGAATTTAGAATATTTCATATCTTCTTTGTTCCACGTGGAGCATTACGAGAGCGTAGCGCGTCCCGTCTTCATCCCAAGAAATGAAAAAAAAATCCCGCGAGCACACGGGACAAGAGGGTGGCTGCGGAGAGGTGGAGTTTGACATCGAAGGCGAAGAGACGGAGGGAACCTTACTTATTGCTATGTTTTAATATAACGATGCTATAACGATGCTTCGTCTGCTGTTACGTTTATTCTGAAACGTTGTTCCCTCCTTCTCCCCCTCTCTCTCCTACACCCTCTCTCCCCATCGCTCACCTCCTAGCTTCACTTCAATAATCCATTCGCGATATTCGTTTTCCGAACGAACGTTGGTGGGATCCGCGACGTCATCGTTGCCCGACATACTCCTGCTATTCTTGATTTTTTCGCTCGAGTATCGTTCGATTCAGCCGCGTGACGATTGCTCGAGCTTCCTATTATATTTCGAGAGACAGGGGGAGGCGCATGCAACAAATATTTCATAGTTCGAACGAACACGCAACCAAGTATCGATGGACGAATGAAAAATATCGTGCAAGTTGCATTGTCCCGGTGGATAGCTACAAGCTTTTGTAATTCAACGAAAAAATTAGGAAAAAGAGACCGACGCTCTCTGTTCCGAAAATTAATCCACAGGCGTGGATTTTCTGCGAATTTTCCATTTTTACAGGCAAGGAGATTTACTCTGCGATTTATCTTTCATACGATCATTAATCAGCGGCGTAGATTTGTAATTTAGCAGGAGACATCGAGAGATAAAATAGTTAAATAACATAAATGATAGAGATGTAAATTTTCTATTCTATGAGCGAGATTGGCTAGGATAGAAAGGATAGGAACTTCTTTTATAAGATTCTGCTCACACTTTTCCTTTAGTTTTTCCAATTAGAAGAGTTTAAGATCATTTTCTTTCAAGTTTCAATTATCCGCAACTTCCCATCGTTTCTTGCACAAAAATCTATCCAAAACGTTACATAAATACATTCCGTAAAAATATAATGAAAGAACCGGTGAAACTTCGTGGCATTGCACATTTTTTGTGCCAGTGAATAAAAATTATTTCCTCGCTCGACGGCGGTGTCGCGAAGGGCGTGTGTCTCCGGTGAGTTGCAACCGAGAGGGTGCAGCAGGATTGGAAGGACGAAGATATCCCGGCAGCGACGAAGAAATGATCAACGAGGAGGAAAGAGTCGCAGGCGGCGGAGTGTTCTCTCTCGATTATTGTGCATAGCACAAAGCACGGTTTCTTTCTCCGTTTCTTTCTCGTCCTCTTTCTTCACCGTCAGGGGCCGCCACCCTTCCCTGACTATCCTTCTGTATCAGTTTCTCCACTCGGCGTCCTCATCTTGCTGGATAATACCGGCTTGGATATAATAATACTCCCCGCGCAAAACACAATGCGATATTTTCTCTTGATAAATTATCTCTCTGTTGCTTTCTCAAGCTTCTGCTCGCCTTTCCACCTACACTCTGCCTTCCGTCGTCTCCCTTTTGACGATTACTTCTGCTCGCCCTTTGCCCTCCTTTCTCGATCTTGGCGACTCGTTTCTTGAGCAATATGTCCTTCGCCGACCGCGCCGTTGATTTTGTTTAATAATGAATTCCCGAGTTTCTTTCACCAGAAATAATGCCAATTGTTTGCCAGAAAATTATGAAAAGAGTGTTACAGAATGATCTGTAATATAGTGTGTGTGTGTGTGCGTGTGCGTGAGCACGAACGAAAGAGTTGGCCGATGAATGAAACGCGAAAGAAAAATGCGATTCAGAAAAAATTCTATTGTGAGGATTTTCAATTAGAATATTTCGACATCGTTCCATTGTCAAATTACATTTAGAATTTACGTTGGTGTTTGTGGCTTTTACGGGAGCAGAGGGTGCGTTAATGAGGGAGGATTAAAAATATTAATACAGAATGTAAGGTTGTTAACTCTCTGAACCTCATCAAAGCACCTTCGTTCAACAAAATTGATGTTGTTTTCTATCTGTACAGAATCACGTATTGTCACCTTTTGATTTATAGATCATATTTATTAAAGATAATAATCCATCTTACAAATTAATGGAAAGTTCCAAGGTTTTCAAATAAAACGGAGCATATATTTACCGTCGGAGCAAAATCGGGAAGTACTTTTTTTTTTTCGGTAGAAAAATGCAAACAGCGCACCGATGGAATAGAAAACCTACGGGAAGCAATCGTATCTTCGTCCAGCGAACGATCTTCGAATTTTCACCTGTCGCGCATCGGCGATAACACACATATTGAATTGTACGTACGTGTATATATTTCGCGCGACTCGAATATCCTTCTATTTTTACAGTCTACGCTGCACGGGCGTGAAAACAATCCGAAAGCGCGAAAGCGAGAAGCACAAACAATCTGCCGCGTTCGCGGATGACAAATGTTTTCGTTCCGCGGTGCCATCGAAGTGTAGCGCTTTTAAATCCAATTCCTATAATGCCCGCCGCCCTCGTACACCCCCTAAACAACCGCGTCTCCGCGTCTTTTGCTCGGTATCTAGCCAAGAGGAGTCTGGCCACAAGCGCGTAGACAAACAAACCTAGACCGATGGATCTCGAGAGCTTCGGCTTTACAGGGATTTGAGGAAAAGGGGTTGTACACCTCCCCCCACTTCCTACGTCGTCGATTCTCAGCAACGTGGAGTCGTCGTACCGAAAAGAAACGCGATGATTGTGTGATAATGCAAAATCCCGGGCTTCCCTCTAAGATACATTTCGGCGGATTGAAATTCTCTGGATCTGCACTCTTTGCAGCAGTGTTTCTCAACTGGAAATTTTTTCAACTTTCATTGCTTTTCATGGTTAAATAATTTGTGATCTCCTTGTTCCTTATTTCCTATCTTTCGTTGGAAATTGGAACTGAACATTTCCTGTCTTCCACTGTCGACAGATTACGACGAGGTGTTAATTTACAAATAGCGTGTGAAATTTTTATCTCCGTGAAAACTCGGAATTTAGCGATCGATAGCACTCTCTATAAGCTTGTGAATATTATCTGATAAAGCTACAGGTTGGAATAAGGATTCGCTTTCTTTAGTAATGGTTTATTAATGACCAAATGAATCATTATTGTCGAATTTTCGATTAAAAGTAACTTGTTACAGGAGAAGATATTTCACGATTCCCAAAAAGGAGTTTAGATTCCAGAGTTCTAAGATGTAGAAGCTGGACCAAAATCGTAGATCTGATTTCTCTTTTCGAATGGTTGTACAGCAACATTTCATTTGCCGGAGACTGGATGAGAAATATATATAAATTTTCGGGACTGGGAATTTCAGCTGACAAAGTGAGTAATTTCATCGTCGGACGCTTGGTTCCTTTGAAACGGACACGGTTACGCGCGAAATTACGAAACCGTCGGAGTAAAACGTTCTTCACCAGCTGGCAGGATATTTCGTGCGCGTTTTTTTGACATACTCGACGATATTTCGTCTGTCTTCGACTGAATTTTTTTTGCACACAAAAACAACCGAGAACAAACACAGAAAACAATATTTCCTCTATGTATATATGTACATCTGTGTGTCATTGTTGGGCTACGAATTCTCGAAGAAAATGAGAGATGAGATTCTTAAATCGTGCGATCAAATATACAAGAAGTTAATAAATTTAATTCTTTGTATGATTATGTAGATTTATAATTACCACGTTATCTAGATATATAATCAATACTCGTCATCTCGAAAAAGGAATTTTAGTTTTGACGAGATATGTTTATCGTAAAAAAATTCGAAGAACAAATTCGGGAAAGTCTCAAATTCTAACTTTGTATATTTTACAAAATTTACAAGCGTTTGTAATTGTCACTCACTTTTTACGCGTTCCACATAATAATTTAAGTTAATCAACGTGACTTCTGAATTCACGTATACTTGCGAGTGTGCGTACTCGATTCCTCGAAACAGTTTGCCAGAACACGCGTCCATTATAATCGCCGCGGCATTAAGCCGCCGAGGGATCGTCCAGGAAATTATTAATTCCGTCGGCCTGTCTTCGCGACGTAGCCGGAGTTGGTTGCGGATGCAAATCCACGGAGGAAGAGTCACACACAGGTTCCTGTCGCAAAAATAATCCCCTATACCGGCTTATTGATCAGATCACAAGTCGTTGGAGCACGCCACCCCATTTCGTCTACCCCTCTCTGCCCGGTCTTCCCTCCCCCCCTCCCACTCCCTCCCCCTCCGCCCCTTCGCCCCGACCGGCTCAGAAACCGGGCATTTTTATTCGTGCAGTTTCACCCCCCTCGTCCTTCCTTCCATCCTTCCGTCTCTCGCCTCGCCACCCCCGCAGCCTCCCTGTCCTCTCAACGACACTAGGGTGGCAAAGTCGTGAGAGCGCCATTTTTTATTTCACCTACGTCGAGGAACGGCCGCACGGAGATTCATTAATAACAAGCTGCGGTGGTTCCTACGAGGATTAGAGAGAGAAAGAGACAGAAACGCCGATCGAGGGGGAGGTGGGAGAGGGTGGCGGCCTCGTTTGTTAGGTGGGATCAATCCTCCGAACGAATATAGTTAGGAGAGTGGGAGGGGGCGGGGGGAGGAGAGGAGAAGGAAAGGAAAATTGCATGGGAGTCGAAATATTCGACGGATTAGAGAGGACACGTGCCAATTCGCAACGAAACGCGCGGTTGCCCCGGCGTGGCGCGGCGAGTCTCTGAAGGAAATTGCTAAGAAATTTTAATAAAGGTTCTCCCGGTCGGCTCGTGGTGGGATTCTCGCGGGCTGTAATTCAGGGGAGCAGTATGCTTTATCGTTCGGTGCACGGGATCCTTTTGATTTCGTGCGTGATTATCGACGAAGTGTAACGTTACACGCGCCTTCTGCCCGCGTGTACGTGAATGGGAGAAACTTTCTGTGAAAGTAGTTCGTCTGGGGTAAAAAAAAAAAAAAGAAAAAAAAAAAAAGAAGGAGAAGTCCTGGGTAAGTTTTCAAATGGCACGCCGTCGCGTATCGGGAATTCCAGACATCTGTAATTCAAATATGAAAGAAGTCGACGCGAGCGCGCACAGTCGGATAAGGTGTTTTATTATGCGTCAACATATTACTCTTCTCCCTCCTCTCTTCCTTTCTCTCTTCTTTCCTTCGTTTTTTTCTTTTTGTCGGCCGTTTACTTCTCCCGGTCCGTCGACACTTTTATTTGGTCGGATCCTGAGGGTTGGTCTCTCCGTCGAGAGCGAAGCGCCTTAGGGTGGGCCGCTGCCGCCGCCGCCGCCGCCACCGCTGTTGCAACGAAGAAGGAGGATTTTTGGTATTTTTCGCGAGAGCAGGGAAACAGAAGTGGACTGGGCGGAAAAGGACAGATTACAGCTGGTGGGGGTCGGTTAAATAAGGAACAGAAATAAATAGGAAGGAAAGAAAAGAGCTCGTTAGGGGGTCTCCGTGAGTTTCTGAGCACCCAACTACCCGGTCAAACCCTCCTCTGCTCTTCCCCTTCGTCGCTACTTCCCTTCCTGTCGTTCTTCTCGTTTCTTCCTCTCTGTCTCGCACTCTCTCCTCGCTTCTCCGTCCTCGTTCGTTTCACCGGCATTTCGTGCCGTATCTTTCGCGTCCTCGTTTCGGTCATATTTTTCGACGCCGCTGTTTACTCTTCCGCAATTGTCGCCAGGACAAGCTTATCGCTAAAAATTTCTACCCGAGACTAATTTGTCTACACTGCTTAGCAATTTGCAAACTATTACTCATCCAAGGACGTTAATTAAAATTCGCGCGTAACAGTTTATTCAGGTTGAACTGAATTCGAAGTAATTGCCCGAAAATTTAACCTCGCAGGAACGCAAAGAATACGGACAGAATGGAAAAAGAAAAAGTATTCAATTTTTAATAGCGGTAATTTAGCGACTTAGTAATTAGTAATTAGTAATTTCAAAACAGTTGCATTTGTAAAATAAATTTCGATCGGTTCGTTGATTCTCAAAGAGTCTCGGTTATATCGCGGATCCGGAAGTCTTGCGAGCGGCCTTCAAGAACTCGTTTGGCAAGCTATTAATCGCTTTCGGGTCGGGAGGTGGGCCTTGAAATTTTAACGGGTTAATTTTTCCCACTATAGCCACGGTGGACGGGGCGCGAGAGGCTAACCCTTTCGCCGTGGGAA
The DNA here is from genome assembly GCF_011392965.1 of Frieseomelitta varia. Lineage (NCBI taxonomy): Eukaryota > Metazoa > Arthropoda > Insecta > Hymenoptera > Apidae > Frieseomelitta > Frieseomelitta varia. The sequence continues at coordinate 161,679 of NW_025110494.1, read as the reverse complement.
GGAAGGAAGGAAGGAAGGAAGGAAGGAAGGAAGGAAGGAAGGAAGGAAGGAAGGAAGATCGCCGTCCTGGCAAAGGGTCGGCCAGGTTTTGTCGGGGGCTTTCGTCGGGCGAGTTTAAACGGGGTTTTGCTGGTCGCTGGATCCGAGGGTTTAGCCTAGGTGGAAAGAGGTGGTTTAGCGAGTTACGAGCAATTGCCCACCGCCATTCTGCGCCATTGCTTCGTTCTTTAACCGACCAGCCACTTTCTCACCCCCGTAAGACCAGGGCCCTCCTATCATCCCCCTTGCGCGAGAGGGTAAGCGCTTGATAGGAACCGGTGAAAATTGCGTGATTAACCGAGACCATTTCCCTACCGGGTTCATCAGTACGCTTCTACGACCACAAGGATTGGGATGCCTTCGGGTTATTTGGCCACGGACAATCCTGAAGGACCACGATGTCCGTCCTGTCCCGATCGTGTTTGGAGGATAGATCCCGCTGGTAATGGCGAAGGGTCGTAGTTGGAACGATGGAACATCGTCCAGTCCGTTGTCGTCCGTTCCGAACGATCTGTTTTGTGGTTTTATTGTCGTCGATGGCACTCGATCGATGGACGAAAAGTTGTGGATCAAAGGGAATCCAAACCTTTGAGATTATGTTACAAGTGAGGCACGATCGCGGAGATGTGTTAAGTTTGGATGTTTGCGGTATAATGGAAGGAGATGTAATGATGAGAGACAGACGTGAAATAAATATAGAACAAGGTTAAGATATAAAATTGATATGTTCGAGGAAGTTTCGTACACGAATAGTTTTATGTTCCATTTTTACATTATATAGTAGTATATTAGTTATCTCATTTTGAATAAATATGTTACGATTACGAAAACTAGCGATTGATTTGAAAATATTTGTTAAAGATGGATATAAATTATGGTGATAGAAGCAACAATGAAATTACCGAGGCTGGTGTTCTCTCGCTTTGGCTTCTTTTTCTTTCTACTTAAATTTGCGGCAAATCGAATTATCCAACAGTCGCGAAATTACACGAACAGAATCAGCGAAACGAAGCGCAAAGCTTAATGTGGATAATCCGCGGTTGATTGGTTCAATTAAAGGTATCCAGACGAGTATAGACGATTCAATAGCAAGCACTTAGATTTTTGTTCCATTGTACATTGATGGTACAAGAGAAGTTTATTTAAAAATTGTACATAAATTTATTACGAGAATTTCCATCCCTTTTTCGAATAAATTAAAAATATATTTTAAGCCGTGTCTCATTATTAAAAAGATCTATACAAATTATTTTTATTGTGAAAACTAAATAAGGATTTCTTATTATCTGTCATTTTTTTCTTTTTACCTACACTGATTAAAATTGCAAGTATTTCAAATACAAACAACGCAAGCTAGTTATCTATTTTCACAAATAATCTTACATATTACACTTGCATTAATGTCATCAAATTTCTAATATTCCAAACTTGTAAAAATTTGTAAAAATATTGTCTTTATAAAATTCATTCCTCTCGACTCTTAAAATAAAAAAATTTCAAAGAAAAAGAATAAAAAAAAAAAAATAGAAAAATTCGAAATATCCTCCGAACTAATAAAAATCAAGCCGGCAGACAGTTCACGCGGTCAATAGGAAAACTAAAAAAAAGAAAAAAGTTAACGAGCTTTCTGTCGGGGCGTGGGTGTATTCAAGATGAAAAGCATTGGCATTCACGTTTTTTCTTTATGCGCCTCGGTCGGTTTCATTCCACTGTCTCCTCTCGAGACACAGTCTAATAGTCCTGTCGCTATCTCGTATTGTAATCAGAGGGTAGTAGCATGGCTTCCTGCTGCCGGTGGTGACCCAACATATTCGCACGGCATTAATATTTGATCATGGCTGGCGGGGGTATATACGTGTATGTTCGCTCACGCAGAGAGGGCGGGGCGAAAGCTCACGGAGAAATGTTACCACGGATAAGGATTATGGACATTTCTTTCCGTTCGAATTTTCGTAATTCTCGTTCCTCACGAAAGTTCGATTTTCCACGTGTCGTTTCCAGAGATTTGATAAAATTTCATAGGATTTGAAACTTTGTGTAATTCGACGCATTGATCTTTCGATTATTTCAATCCAATTTTGTTTCTCAGCAAAACACAGGGTAGTTTGATGATCTGATTTTATACTCAATGATTTTGAATTCAATTCAACGTATGATTTAGAAACGAAGTAAGCGATGTGTTATTTTGATATCAATTGCAAAAGTTGATTCAACGTTTCCTTGTACGATTCGCAGTCAAACAAATTGTTACAATTGAAAATTTTCATTTCGCTGACTGACTAAATAACTAAATCAATGTGGAAACAGATAGCTTTCATTATTGCAAAAATAGTTCTACTATAAATAATTTTTCCAAATTCCATTACACCACTGTGACATTGTACGTCTTTGCCAAAATTGCACGTCAACGACAATCATTTCTACAATTTCTACGAAAATTTGCAACATTTAAGAGCTTGTAATTTCTGTTAAAGACGACGACGTGACGCGAGGATAATCGAAGGCAATATTCATAGCCCGTAACACGTGGCGCGTCTATGATCTGATTTCAACCCCGTTCCCTTCGCCGTAGCGACGGTATAATGTAATCGGAGTCGCGCAAGCACATTAGCTCGAAGCCACAGCCTGGATATCCTACCGTGTTATGGACCGTTCTAATTGTCCCTTAGGAGGCAACGTTTACACAGGCGAAACTTTTTCTCCCGTTTCTTCTCGTGTACACAAAATTATTTCTCGATCCGTCAACGAGAGGCGAGTGTAAATATCGAGTTTCGTCGGCAGAGGGGAAAGAGTTTAGGCGTGGAATTATCACGTGAAGACAATGATTGAAAACGTGCGCGAGAGATAAAGACGAGAGAGAGAGAGAGAGAAATTGATTTTTATATATTTTTATCACCGCTTATGAATAATGTTGCGTTTAATTCTGTGCGTTTGTCAATTAGAAATAATCCTAGTATCTACTGACCGTAGAGGTTTTCCGATACTTTCGATCGACGAATTTTACTTTTTTGGTGAAGAGAGGGAGAGGGAGATATTTCGATTCGCTGGCTGATCGAAAAGCAAATATTTTCTCTATATTGATCGTTGATGTATAACGAAACGTTTATACGGCTAAAAAGTAAGGAAAATATTAGGCGAATCTGACGGGATTATTCGTACGTATGTAAATTTTGCGCTTTGTTATTGAAATACAATTAGAAGAGATATTTTAAAGTAACTGATTATATAAACAATTTTATAGTAAAATTACTAATCTTAGAAACAAACTACCACTGCACATAACTGCCATTAAAAGTACATCTATCCCTGTCTGACAATTACTAGAATATACTACTTGTACTAATACTCCTTGGTATTATTATGAGAATGATTCTTGAAATTTGTTGTCTTTGCGAACTATTACTACTTCGAAAATATTTAAATTCGATAAAACTTAATATCTTTTCTTATTAGACAATCTCTTTTTAAATAATAATTACATTATATATACAAATAGATAATACTACATTATAATACAATACAATAATTACATTATATGTTCAAATATACTTTGTTACAAAATACGTGACACGACGAATAGAATTTAAAGTTTTATTTCAAATAATTTTCATACACGAAAATGTTTCTCTTTTCCCTATTATTATCGCAATGATATCCTTTGTTAGTTGGCTGTTTCTGAACAGTTTTCTCCTAAATCACCTCACGTTAATTCTATACTCCGTTTCGATAATTGGGTATAACTCGACTTGTTTACGTTCACAGGAGCGAATCGCTCGTTCTCGTCAAGATGACGTTAATTAGGCTGTCCCTGGTCCCTACTCGAGGGTCGTTTAGGTATCACCCCACGATGATATCGCGTCTCCAGAAAGACAACGTTTAGCAAGCCTACCCGCTGCGACTTCTCTCGTCGATAATTGAGGTCGAACGTGCTCATTTGTCTCTGCATTGAAACGCGACCATCTTCCGCTTTCATTCTATCCCCAAGCCTTATACATATTTCTACTAGCTTTGTTCTACTATCTGTTGAGAAGTATTATTAACTGTTGCTACGAAATGTTCGAATGCTTGAATATTTGTAATATCAGAAATAGATTCAAAGACTTTAGAAATTTTCCATCCTTTATTAATTTTATTAGATGATTTTAAAAATGCTGAAGAGTCTAAATTATATTCTGCAGTATAAATTACCTCTTTTAACTTTAATTTAAATGCCATTTGCGAATAACTTTCGCAACTGTCCACTGTTAAACAAACGCGTTTCTGAAATCTCATTTTATGAAGGAAAATGTGTAATGTAAATTTCACTGCGCAAAAGACTTATATATTCCTCGTACGTAATTGCCGAGGGGGGGAAACGACCTGTTCGACTTTTTGGTCAACGTGAAGCTTGATCGACCGGTCAAAGGAAATCTGCGACTTCCAGTCATGGGAGCGTGCAATAAAGTCGTTGTCAGTCGATATATAAAGAAACGATAGAGGTGGCGAGGACGGAAAGACGGGCAGACGGAGCATAACCGAGTCTTCTGGCGTGAGCTGAACCATGAACGAGGCTCAATCTGCTGGAATCCTGAAGAACGGACACCGATCCACTTCAGGACCGGCTCGGCAGCAAATCGTCTGGAAGATCGTCTTCTAAAAGGACTAGACACAGAGGCTGTGGCTTGTCACGTGTATACACCTACACATATATATGTGTCGGCACACATACAGTACCGGTCAAAAGTTTATAATTCATATTTAATGTAATTTAAATTATAATGTAATTTAAATTTCATTATAATTTTTGCATATTCTTTGACTACGTCATATAATGACAGACCAAGCGCTAAAATATTAAAACACACGAGGTGTCGCGAATAGAACCGAATAGAGGGTGATTTTATGTGAGGCAGCGAGTCGAAAAGAAAGGATAAAATTTTTTCGTTAAAGATTCCTTTTTCGAGGAAATCGAGCTTGAAGATTTATGAAATGTACTTGAATCTGGTTAATTCTAGACGTGACGAAAATGAATAATCAACATATTCATATGTAACATGTTCAGAGTTTATTTTCTTGAAAATGACGCCATAAACGAAAAAATTTCATTCTACACGTTCCACTTATTTTTGCTCGTAGTATATCCTCGTGTCGATTATTGTAAATAAATATTCAAACTCAATTTTCTCGAGAACAGAGGCTTCAATGAAAAAATTTTATTTCTTCTTTTCGACTCGTTTTTCCACGTAGAATTACCCCCTACTCGGGACACTCTGTATAATAATACTATACATACTGAAATATTGTAGATAAGAAAATTGTTATTGATGTTAAAATGTGTACTGATCTATGACTAGATCTTCCAGTGTACAGAAAATGAAACAAACTGAAACAAAAGTAAAATACTTTAATTGTAAGTAAGGAAATTCACTATTGATATTAGAAGATCTGTGTATTTCACGCACACGGAACTTTTGACCGATAGTGTATTCGCTGGGCCGAGTAGGTATACATGTATAGTTCTCTGATCTAGAATTTCCATGCACACATAAACGCGAGAGTACGTCGATCAAGCGTGAGAACGTCCTTTGCCAGACCCCCGATTCTTCAAGCTTAATTGGTCCGCGAATGAATTTGAGAGCCGAAAAAGGAAGAGCAGGTAGTACCAGCCATGGACGTGGCTTCTTCCGCTTGCGGAGATCTTCAGTAATTTAGCGTTAGACGAATGGAACGTTCGACTCGAGTCAAGGTCGATCCAGAAACAGGGTAGAATGATCGAAACGATACGAGCTGAAGATTGGAAGAAGTCTATTATTGGGAAGATTGATCGTTCGAAATGGAAATTTAATGGACGTCTCGAAAGGACTCGAGAGGCTCGCCCTTAATATTTAGTTAATTTTCATTGAGGAAATGCATCTTTTGAAAATCAATTAAAATAACTATGTCTTGTCTATTAGTTCATACGTAACAATCTATTCATCTAATTTATCTAAAAGATTCTAATTCTGAATGAAGTAACGATTCTATTATTCTTATCTATTCTAGTATTCTTATCTACGATCTTAATCGATGTTCCTATTAATCGTGCGACTTTCGCGAAGGTTGAAAGGTTGAATGTTCCAGAGGAACTCTCAAAACGATTGCCGGGATGCTGTATTTTCTTCGACATCGTCGAGACTTACAAGATCTCATTACAGATGGGAGTATTATTATATCGTTACGTTAAAAGAGAAATGCTTCTTGAAAGTAAAATCTCACCGCACACCTTGCCGCTCATCGTCAGTCACTTTTCCACACCAATATCTTCTATTAACACACGATCCCGTTCTTTCTTCAATCACAGACACTTTCCTTACATGCCAGATCAATTACTCAAAAACCGTCGGACTTATCTCCCCGTTACTTTTCCCCTGGATCAGCAGATCGACGTTTTCCACCGCGCCGATCCCGTGGAAATCGTTTAATACAATTTCCCCGGGCGAGCGTCGCCGATTCAAAGGGCCGAGAAGAAGTCGCCGCGTCCGCGTCTCTTTCAGGGAACGAGAGATTAATTGATACGTCTTCGGTTTGATCCCTGATGGGATTTGACAGTAATCGGTTCGCAACAGACGCGCCACTTTGTGAGTGCCGGTTTTTTTCTTTTTTCTTTTTCTTTTTTTTTTTGGCCGGCTCGTTTTGTCCCGGGAAAAACCGGCGAGGGGTAGGAATGAAATAAAAAAAAAAAAAAAGAAAAAGGAGAAAAAAAAAAAAATAAAAAAGAGCGGTGTAATCTAACAGACGATTGGTCGAGAATGGGCCCGGTGTCGGTTGAACGATTTTGCCTGCGGGCGACATGTGGACAGGCGGCAGCAGGTGATTCCGATGTAATGTGAAAGTGTGCGCGCCCGTCCGGGTAGTGTGCCTGGCCTGGCGTGCATTTGCACGTGATCACGCCGCACCCACGTGTCGTCCCTCAAACCTCGTGCATCGAAACGATAGCCCGGGCCATTAAGCGCAACGAATTGCGCTGGACAGTGTCCAGTAGCGCGGCAGCCCCGACGAGAGCCGCTCTTTCTGTCGAGATAGCCATCTTCGTATGGAAATTTATTTTTACGGCTCCATATAAGTAGTCACGTACGTTGGGGGGAGGGAAAAAAAAAAAAAGAACAGAGGGAAAAAGAACGTGGTGGAGGAAAAACCATGTGCACGTGAGCGAGGCAAAGGTGCCTCGTTAGGATGGATTTATGTGAAACGAAAGGCCTCGAGGCTTTAAGATTCGAACGTTTCGTTAGTTGCGCGTCTTTCTAACTGTTTCTACAATGAACCGTTTGCACACTGATGGTAATTAAATTTGAATAAGAATTTTTACGAAAATGAAATATAGAATTTGGGGATAAAACGTGTCTGCAACTGATGCAAAGTGTACAATATTTACAAAATAAGGCAAATTTCAAACTCATTTCAAAGTCAATTGCGAACGCGATTCAAAGTGAGAGAAGACAAACAAAATTTAATTGACGAGAGACACAAAATGATGTTAATGAGAACGGACTAATTTGAAACAACTCATACTCGATCGAAGGGATAATTTTGTTTGAAACACTCGCTATCACCTTCTGTCGGTTCTAACTAGAACAAACGTTGTGCCTATATTTCCTCTGGCACTTGGTTCTAAATTTCGAGTCAATAACGAGCGAGTCGATCGATTTTCGATTAATCAGCATACGTGCTCGCGGCACGAGCGGCGAATTGGCCATCTCATCCCTCCTCGGACCCCTTTTTCGCACTGTGGCTCTCTCCTCTTTGTTGTCTCGCGACACAAGTCCGGTACACAATCAAGACGAGCGGATACTGTTTACGAAGCGTCGCATCAACGACGACAGGCTAATGGCTTCAAGACATTAAGTTAATTGCTCGGCACATCGTACCTATGTACCCCACTCGCATTTGCGTGTGCGACCAGCCCCATCTTTCTTTCCCTATCTGCCTTCCGCGTTTCCCTTCCCACCTTTTCTTCGGCCGTCACGTAATGTTCTCCGTAATGGAAGCATCGTAAAGGACATAAGTGCTTCCCGGCGTGGACTTTTCGCGGAAAAGAGCTTCATCTTCCTCGTCAATATTCGATCCATTAAAGTGGAAGTTTTCAGACAGGTCGTCGTACTCCCGGCCGTTCATTTGAATCGAACCGAACGCGAGGAGTTCGTTGCTTCTCCGGTAACGGAAAATATTTTTCCGTCCCGTTCACGTGAAAGAGGGGCGAGTTCGTCGCGAACTCTTGCGATTTCCTTGTACTCTCGTGACGTGTCACAGTGGTACGAACGACGCTTTATAATAACAATTATACCTATTTTGATTTCAACACTCGGCGGAACTTTGATATGAAAATTAAATCAAACGCGAATAAAACTTAATCACTTGCGTTGGCAACTGATTGACCATAACGAGTGACCAAACTGATAATTCGTCGCTTTCTTTCTGAACTCGTTAGTATGACATCACTGGATAGAAATTATTGAAAAGTAATAGTAAATTTATTATTTGTTTTGCCTGAGTTATACTTACAATATATTTGTAAACTGAGAAAACATTGCAATTTTGGGACAAAAAGTTCTCGACGTCGTTCGCACGTCATCACCAGCGCAAGAGGTTAAACGAAGAAATACTGCTTTAGCGAAGATATAAGAACCTAATGTAATACATAAATCAGTATCAAACGTAAATTGATGGGGCATGAAGAAAGAAGGAAAAATGAATAACGTGGATGACAAAGTAATGAACGAACAACACGATACAAAATTAAAAACAACGATTAGGTATAAAATCGATGTGTACATACACAGGTATATGTATTCTCGAATGTATTCGACGAGACGTAACATTCGCTTTCTTATATTCGATTTGCTTTTCCTTTTTCTTTTTTTTTTATTTCTGTCTGCGATCGTGAATCGAGACGAAGCGAAATTATAACCGCCGTACATGGAGCGCACCGTTTAATGGATACTTCAATTAAAATTGGTCCAATCGGGGACGGGTTAATTAAAACGGTATTTACAAGAGACATGAAATTTAATAGAAAATTCTTCCGTTCATCCGGACTGTTGAAAGTCATAATGCCGATTATGTAACGGAGAAGCAGAAGAAAGAAGCAACGTGGCATTCATTAATTCGGCGATGGGACGAAGACCCGCGACCGAGCGGGTTAATCGTTATAGAAGAAACTGCTGACGAATTCACGAGCGAGCCTTATAAATATGGATGCCATCGGAAGAGCTGGGGCGAGGCCCCGGCTGTTATAACTTAACCTAGAATAATTGTAGAATTATTTCCCACGGAGCCGATCCGCAGCTACCGGGAGATTTCCTACTTTCGAACAATTTTCTTAACGACGCTGTTGAATCGAGTCACTCGTAATGCATATTAAATGAGAAATTTTTCGTTACCCGCCTCTGTCTTGTTAAGGGAAATATGCATGCGATCGCCGATCTTTCGAGCGCGATTTATTTCTCGTCTGTTTCCTATCCTCTCTGTTTTACCAGATATCCAAGGTACCAAGGTAGAATATTATTTTCACTGGATTATATTATTTTATATTTACAGGAGAGAATTTTATTTACATAGCGGGCGTGTAAAGATGCAAAACTTCTTGACGATTTGATAAAAAAATCTTTTATTTGCAGATAGAAAAAAAAACTTGGGCAAAACTTAAATAAATATTGATTTGTATTCCTTAAATATAGATATAGAATAATCTATAGATATAGAATTTAGGCAATTAAAATTCAAATAAAAATTAAATTTAAATAAAATGTGAATAGAATCATCGCTAGATATAGAAATCATCTATAGATATAGAAATCTATAGATATGGAATTTAGGCGATTAAAGTTTAAATAAAAATTAAATTTAAATAAACTGTGAATAGAATCATCGCCTGTAGTTGATATAAAATTGAATTTACAATTTACTCTTACAGTTGACATAAAATACAATTTTGCTTTTGAACAGAACGATGTAAATTACATAAAAATCTTTCGACATATTTTTTTCGAGAGTTAATATATTTTTATACTTGTCCCCCTTGTAAAAAAAAAAAAGTATAGCCACCGCGTCACGAGGGTGGATAGAGGGGATGACAGTTTTCGTCGCTGATTTTTCCTGTTCGTCGTACCGTCTACGTGTATTTACATAAAAGGGCGAGTCGTTGGAATTTTTAAATCAAATTCCTTATCGGACAAGTGCGAGGTCGTGCAAAGGAGAGATCGCGGGGGGTGTAACTGGTACAGGATGTAGAGATGATGGCGCGGAAAAGGTGAGTCTCTATCCACGAACAGGAAGACGTAACGAGCTCGTTCCTCCTCCTCCAATTCTCCTGAAATACTCGCGACCCCCTTCTCAAGTGTCTTCTTTTCTCTTCCCCGTCTCTTCCTCTTCTTTCCCTCTCCCGTTGTTTCACTCTCTTCTTTATCTTATTTCTTTTTTATTCAAAGATTCTTCTCACGTTTTTTCAAGTGACATTCTTGTGGAAAACGAGAAAACGAGGAAAATGCAAGCTCTACAAAGAAATGTTATTATTAACAAGATCGTAGATTCGATGGCGTTTCGATAAAATATAATATGCGTAACATTTTTAATAGAATGTGAATATTTAGATTATTTAAGAAACAGGGTACGCCATTTGCTTTCTTAAGAAAAATATTGTACCTTTTTATTTCTTTAAGAAAAAAAAAAAAAAAAAAGAAAACTGTGGTAAAAATTGTAGCTTTCCAATTACTGTCCAATTATTTTAATTGTTAGTAAAGAATGTTAGTTGCTTTCCGATGTTTGCTTAGTTGTACAAGTTCCATTAGGAATATTGAAATATGTATTAAGGGTAAGCATGTAATTATAGCGCAATATCTTGGGTATAGGGGAAATGGTAAGAGTGTATGAGATTGAAAAGGGAGGGACAAAAAGGCAAAAGGAGGGGTTACCGAGGACATAAATCTTCGAAGCTTCCTTATCAAAGGTGCTCCGCTGGGAAATGGCGGCAATCTCGGACTTTTTTTCGTTCTAGAAATGAAGAAAAGCCGATCCCGAAGCCGATATGCCTATTACGCGGTTACATCTCATTCGACGAAATATGGATGATTGCATCAGAATTTCATAAATCTTCTCCTCCTTCGCTTCTATATAGGAAATACCAATCTAATATTTCTCACAATCTATTACCTTCGAAATGATGATAATATTCAAGCAACTAATTTTACTCAATTTTACTTTAACTAAATTTACTCAAAAATTCTCTTTTCACAATAAAGTTATCGATTTCTAATATGTAACAAATATTTTGTGGATAATTGATATAAACAATTGAATATAGTTTGCCATATAATTGAAGTAGAATAACAAAATAATAGGCACTCGGATGAAAATACAAATCTATAGTACATAGAATCATGTTATAAAAATTAGTCTCTGTTGAAATCAAATTCCAAATGTTTGACGGACACTTGCAAAAAGCAAAAATTCTCAATTCCGTAATTTTGACTAATTCGACGATAATTTCCAACGTACGCTTTCCTTCGTTTAAGTGCAAATTACTTCACTACACACTCCTGAAACATTCTAAATTTCATTCTATCCACATTACCCAGCGTTCATCAACGTCCGACAATCGTCTTTATCGCTCCAAACCAAGAGAGTAACCATGATCCAGCTCCTCTATCCAGCTATGGAGTTAGCGATGGATGCAAGCGTCGTTAAACTGGCATTAAAAGTACTCGTCGATAGAACGATCATATTTTTTTTTTTTATCCCAGCCCCCCCCTCTGCTTCTTCTTCCTCTTTCCAATTCGTCCGCACGACGACGACACGAACTTTCCAGTAGGCGTAACAGTCGCCGTTATATAATGTATTCGCATGCATATAGTGGCTGGTCGTTATCGTGGTAGTCGGTCGTTCCTTGAAGGGCTGTCAGGTGAGAGAGGGCCCTCGAGCGTAGGGAAATAGGAGTGCTATCGGGGTGAGAAAGGCGGGACGAGTGGGTGGGCGAAAAGGGGAGGTGGTGGCTGGAGGGACGAAGTGAGAAAACGGTGAGAACTAGAAAGAGAGAGAGAGAGAGAGAGAGAGAGAGGAAGGGAGAGGCTGCTGGCAGAGAAAGAGGAGAGAGCTCTCGGCTTTCGCGAGTATTATCTTGTCAGCGTGGATAACGACACCTCGGCGTCGTTCTACAGCCCTCATCAATTATAAATCCCGGCTACCTCTTACTACCAATCGCGATATCCCTATCTCGGGCCCCGCAATCGCAGATCGAGACGTCTCATTATCTTGCTAGTCGGCCATTGCGGTTTCGTTGTGCGATCTCGCGATCAAATAGATTCGTAGAAAAGTGCAGAAATGATTCTTTTTTTTTTTACGACGTAAAAGCGTAAGCCTGTGTCCTAATTGAGTATCATATATCGCGACAAAATCGTTTGAACATGGTCCAAGATCGAAGCACGAAACGCTGCAACAAAATATGCAAGTGCATCGTTCATCTAGATACCTCGGTTTTGCGATGAGCAAACAGACAAATGCTCGTAATCGCTAATGGCCATTAGCAACGGGCACGCTCTTTACGAGAAACGATGGCCAGGTTATTTGATATCCGGTTGTTGTATAAACGCGCGCGAACAATCCCGAAAATAAGCAGTAGGCGAAATTGAAATGCCGACCTGTGTGCTAAACAGCATCGTGGCATCCTCGATGCACGGACGATAAACGTAACTAATTACGAGGTCTGTTTGTAGAATTCGGTATGCGTACATAGTCGTGAAACAAGCAAGTGACTTTGAAACATTTCCGATTCTCGTCCACTCGACTTGTAATTGTTTGGATAGGATTGTCATGGAAGTCAGACGAATCGGAGAATGAAATTTTTCATTTCTTCAGCTAGAACTAAAACTAAACTTTTGTTGAGAGTAGAACATTGAAATTTAACGAAAATGACGAATTCTTTGATTTTGTAATTATTAAATAGACGCAAGCACCAGTGGCAAAGTTTCACTGAAATGGAAAATAAAACTATTTACTTTTATCGTACCTGTAGTACAAATATAATAAACGACGATATATTACTGATTAAATGATCGCAATTGTGACTACAATTAAATTTTTCCACAGATATTCACAGTTGCACATAATTAAAAAATCGTGTTATATTACTGACGAAATTTGTAAATTCCACGAATTTGTGAATTACACAAGTTATTTTTTAAACTAACTTTTTTTTCACAAAATCCCGAAGATTGAAAATCACCGAGAACGCAGAACAGTCGCGCAGTCAAGATGACTGCTAACGAAGCGGCAAAAGTCGCGGAATCGTCGGAGAATGTAAAGCTTCCGGACTAACGATCCCGTCATTAAGAAAGTCCAAATGAATGGGCTTTGTCGGCGCGCGTCTCAAACGCAGAACGATTTCCCTTGCTCGTCGCGAGGAATTCTTCGGCCCTTTTGGCCATTTCACTTTCGGAAAACGAACGAAGGTGGATAGCAGGTCCACTCTTGATGGACAAAAGATGTTCCACGTAATGAAGGGTTCTAGTCCGCCTAATAAAAAAGCTGCTGCCATCACATCCGCCTTCTTCATTCGCTCGGTGGGTTGCGATAAATACATTCTCTTGTCGGAGGAAATGATCCCTCTCCCCGGATGTCGTTGGATAACTTATCCCTAATGACGCGAAAGATGTAACGTATCCTAGATGTGGAAAATTTTTCGTTTCAGACAAAACTCTCACTCTCAGTCAATTCTCAAATGGCATCGTTGAGTTATACATGTGTAGATGCCAGCAATAATTTATGCTAAATTATTAAAAATATGAGTATTTAATTTTATTTTGTATTTTACACTCTGATAAAGATTAATAATAAAATTGAGTCAGATTACAAATTACAAGATTCCGAAAACCAGGGATTAAACGACGATTCGAGACGTTGTAAGATTTGGTTTGATGATTTCTGCGGCTTCATGAAATTGCGAATTTCACGGCGTGAACTCGAGTGTGCCCTCGCGAATGTGAGAAATATTCTATAATTCCTACCTTCGAGGACGCAATTTCCGTATCCACTTATGCATCCAGCATATAGGCTAGGAGATGAAAAATGAGAAAGAAAAAACCTCGCGGATTGTTAAATTGTAAAATCACACGTGTGATTTAATATTTATTTTAAAAATTTTGGAAATGGATTTATCTAGGATGGACAAAAATAATTGCTCTTTTGTTCTTTTAAGAAAAATAATTTGACATTAAAACAAATCATTAATATATTAAGATCTTAGTAAAGGATCAAAGATCTAATTATTTGACAATTTTCCACGTGAGAGAATAGATTTAGAATAAATACATATTTACCGAAAGCGAAATACCATTTTGTTACACCGTAGTGACATAGTTGTCTGTTAAGTTGCCTAACTTTAGGAGCCGACATTATGTATATTAGATTCGGTTAACCCTTTAACGCTCACCTTGAGCTCAGGGCATTCATCAGAGAACGTCTGGTTGCTCAATTTTAGGTGCAAATGGGATGTGGTACACCGTCTTCATTACTACTAAACTTTTTACACTCGATCTCAATTTCAACTCGATACTTAATATATTCTTGCAACGTACGATTAATTTAACAAATAAAATTAAAACAATTATATTCCATAAAATTATAGCGGCTACATACAATAAATAATAAATTACAACGATAAATAAGAAAAAATATTTAACAACGGCGTGATAAAATTGTTTCAGCATTGAAAGAACAAATACTTTACTTAGACACTTTTTCTTTGTAAGGAATATTAGGGTTGAAATCTAAGGGGTTGAAAATTCACATCTCGCGCGTAGTACCATTCGGGACCGAGCGAGTCGCTGGCTGTGAAAAAAAAAGTTACCCCTTAAGAAAGAATTCTGCCGCATCGATGCGATGGAGGGTCGAAAAGGGTAAGCTGTTTTATCGACCCCTATGTTCCTTCATGCTAGTGTCATTTACGAATTCACCACTAGATCGTTCTCACGTGCCAAGAGTTTTCAAAAACGATCCCCGTTTTGGGGATTGATTAATCACACGTCGTTCAATTGGAAAGGAACAAATTTTTAAATAAAATTAGTGAAGAATAATTATCTCATCAGATCGTTACGAAGTTTTTTTTAAGTATACAAGGTTTCTATAGGGATGATTAACTAATATTGTCTTATGTCCGTATACGAATAATCGTAAAATGTCTTACGTCTGTACAATCCTGGAGTCAAGTCAAAATAAACCTTTTGATAAACCCATTTCCTACAACTCACACAAAACTCTTGCATATTCGCGACAAATTTCAATTGCACTTGAATGAATTCTGAATTACGCGGACAAACACGTGCGAACAAACGAGAAACGATACGCGTTAAAATTGCGATTGTAATTCGAACTAACGCGTTTAAACACATAGAACTTTCAGCGCGGATCGAGCAGATAACGCAAATTTTAGTATCCGCGAGATTTAAACGGCGGATCCGTTTCTCGGAATGCAATAACTCTTGTTTTATTCGCGGGCGCGCGTCGCTCTCGTGTTTACAACCATTATAAAATACGTATAGATACGTGTGTGTACGCGTGTGTACGCCGTGAGGGGCTGTCCGTGTCCGTTTTCGCCGCGGATGTATCGCAGGCGCGGGCAGAAAATATCTCGAGCGTGTAATAAAGCACCCGAGAAAAATGTCGAAACTCGAAACCGAGACGAAGCACAAGCTGCATAATGTACGAGTATCATACGTCACAATCAACTGCACGCGGCGCCAAACGCTTATTTCTCGCGATGGCGCTGCCACGCTATGAAATTACACCAACTTGACTTACGTTCGGCAACGACACCCTGACGCAAGTCTAAAACTTCGCCCGGTCCCTAGCCTAGGGTAAAAATAATTTTCTCGTATATTTAATGCCGGATTTACCGTTCATCGCAGCTCAGTCCACTGTTGGCTCTGCGTTTCCTTGATAATGAGGATTTCCCAACCAGGGGTTAATGAGAAATGCCCAAGTTTTGACAAACGACGAGAAAATTTGTGCCACGGTTTGTTCTTGCTTCAAATAGATAAATGGTAGATGAACTACATATTTCGATCATTCTTTATTGTTTGTATATTTCTTGAGAAATGAGAATATTGTAACTTTGATCTTTGGTTATAATTAGTTAAAATTTCAATAGTGTAAGAATATTATGAATTACCGAAAGAAATTAGCTACATTTCTTTTCGAAATCTTAATATGCAGATTTTTGAAACGAAATATAGATCGTTGAGGGACGATTTGATAAATCACGTTTCACATGTTTTATGATGGAATAATTTTAAAATTCATTATAGATTAATAAATTATACATATTTTCGAATCCATCAGTTTATCTTTCTTCGATTATTTGACATCAGAACAATTCATTTTAGCAATAATTCTGAATGATTAGTAAAAATAATAAGCCATTCAGAAAATACCATTGCTTACCATTACCGCAAAAATCCATCTATTCGTCATCTACAATGAATTAAAAATAAATATAATCATCTTTGTAAACTCTCATTTATTACCAAAAATACAACTATTCTCGAATACTTCAACCTCAATACTTAAACAAATCACCAGCCGGAACTTCTTAAAAATTTACACAGCAAATCTGTTGATCCAAATCCAGCATAATATTCAACCTAAATCCTCAAACAATCTCTGAAAAAAATGTACTCGCAAACGTGCGTTTATTGTCGAACGGTCAGATCTCGCCTGTTGAATAAGCGAAACAATGTATCGGCAGTTAAATCATCCGATAATCGCCAGGCTGGCTAGTATCTGTCGAATCGATCGATAAATGTGATACCATATGCTAATAACTCACGCATGGCTAGTCGTGGTGAAAAGGAGCCGTAGGAAAAACGGGGTAAGAAATCGGGGTAGCGGCGGTTGGACTAACCGCACCGGCCAAGCGTATTATGCTCGCGAGGACGAGAGCATAAAGGACGCTGGGATTCCGCATTGTGGCCGCGATTTTCACGACGTTGAAGGGACAGAGAGCGAGAGAGAAAGAGAGAGAGAGAGAGAGAGAGAGAGAGAGAGAGAGAGGGCGCGCGCATCTACACGACGGATCCCGCGTGAGGAGGTCAGGCCAGAGGCTTTTAAACGGTCTGTGGAGCGAGACAGAAGCCGGATAGGGTTGCCTGTACGGATGAGCGCGAGAAGGGCGCCACAAACGCGATATGTACCTGCGATGCTGCTGTCCGATCGAATCAGCAACCGGCTCGTTTCACCAGATATTCGATGTACAAAAGCAAACTCCGCGGCCAGGGAAGCTCGAACAACGAGCCACGAGCCGCAAAGTCGTGCCCCGGCTCTCCGGATCGGTTTTCTTGTTTACCTTGGCATCTGTGTACGCGACCCACGTTAAACCGCGCCAACAATATCCACGGAATTTATTCGAAGGAGAGAATGTTCTAAGCGACGTACTTGCAAACGCCTTTTCTTCTTTATTCGGTGGAGCGTGCCAGGTGCAGAGCGCGACGAGGTGCAAGGTTCGGGAGATCTACAAGTGGTTCTTCGGCGTGAGATTAGATTTATTGGAAATTAGATTATTCGAACAGTTTGAGGGGATGACGTGAATGAAAAATGCAAGATTCAAACATCGTTACTAGTTTGCTACTAGCTTGAGAAATTGAATGCTCACCTGAAAGTAAGATCATCAACATCTGTTGTTGAGATGTGCAAAAAATAAAGTAAAATTACATTACGAATGTACGATATGAAAGTAAGATCGTCAATATCTTGTCCGAGATGTACAAGGTTAGAATAAAATTACGTTGTATATCTGCGGCTTTTAATTGTTTATAACAAAAGGACAAAATATTGAAGAGTTACTCTACTATCGTGTCTATATAAATTACAAAATTCATAAAAACGATGAGATATCTATTAGTTTATAGACGATAAAAATTTAAGAAAGAAATCGTAACAAATGACACTATCAACGCGCGTATGCTATTCGACAACCTGTTAAAACGATTTCAACCCCCAAAATCAGAAAGCTTGCTAAAGAAAAAAAAGAAGAAAGAGAAAGAAAAGAAAAAAAACACAGGTTAAAAGTGAAAACGACAGAAGGTTCGAGTTTTCGAAAACACATATTTCATACCTACCGTGAAAGCAGTATTTTCACGACGATCGCGCGATAAAAGAAAAAAGAACCACGATTCATCGGTAAAACAAGCGGCGAACAAACAGGGTCAGTGGAATAGGAATGGCCACTGGCTTCGAGCTACGAGTTCGTCGATTGATCGACATCGGCCCGAAACCCATCAATTGGTCGAATTCGTCCCCCTTCCAGCGAACGGAGGGGGTGGACGCATTTCGATTTCCACCCCCCTGCGTGCGAGGGTGCGTTTGTCATCAAACGGCTCGGCCATGCTTGAAATTTCGTGCGATACAGCCGTGGAATATCGATATTCCCTGCCAGCGTTCCCGGATTCCTCAAGGACGACATCAAAGAACGTTATTCGCGACGAATTACATTCACCGGCGGAACATGCACGCGTTGCTTCGCTATCTTCCTGATAAAACTCGAAATTCTGCGATCTTGCCACCCGTACAACCGAAACGGATGTGCGACTGGCTCCCGATTTTCCGGTCTCGTTTCAACTGGTTCGAGATGAAAACAATTGGCCAGTAAAAGTGTTATTGGCACGGTCTATAATCAGAGTTTTAAAGAGGCATTATTAAATGACATGCTATCGCTATCTTTCTGATAAAACTCTGCGATCTTGCCGCTCGTAGAACTGAAATTGGTTCGAGATGAAAATAATTGGCCAGTAAAAATGTTATTGGTTCATGAACAGAGTTTTATCAAGGTACTACTAAATGCTGTATAAATGATAATTTAGTATACTCGAATATCATTAATTAGTATGTGAATGTTGTAACAAGTAGATATAATAGTGTGCGAATATATTTTGTACAGTGATTTACAAAAGTATTTGAACACTTATAAAAAATTTCTATTTTATATTGTGTTGTACAAGACATTTGGAAATTTCATTAGCATTGCAATGAGTCAAGAATCATTATATTCGTCATATATTATTGACATTGTTATTATGGAATATTAAGATTTATTAATACAACATACTTATAATATTAAATACTTTGTGATTTCTATATATATATATATGTTTAGGTTTGTTTGAAACTTGAAACAATATAATCATAATGATCTCGCAATATGCGTGCTAACGAAATTTCAGAATATAGGTGCGTAACATATTTATAAAACAAGTGTTCAAATAATCAAATATAAATTGACAAACGTGTATGAATCGATAAATGATTTACGGGTACTTCATTCTCAATCACATTCTGCCAATTTTCCTAATTCACGATCGGCATTCGATCTGTCATTCGACGCAAGGGAACGACATCCAATCCCCGGCATCGTGGACAAGATCGACCTAGCCAATTTCGATCCTTCCGAATAGAGAAAGACTTAAGAGTACGAAGTCGAAAGCGTCTCGTTGTTCCTTCCGCTACGCGGCGGGAAAAGAGAGACTTCCGTGAAATTGGCCCCGACGTCACCACGAGAGAAGATAATACCGAGAGCTTGGCCAGCTCTCTCTTCTCTCTACGAGAGGATGGCGAGGATGGCTCTTCCGCTCGCACGAAAGAATCTATGCTGGCATAGCGCATCGTGATTCTGGTTTTTCGAGAGAATCCCAGCAGCCTGCCATCCTCTCTCTCTCTCTCTCTCTCTCTCTCTCTCTCTCTCTCTCTCTCTCACCGTCGAAGAAATAAATCTTCGGCCCGGGGCTCTACATCACCGGTTGGCAAGCAATTTGGGCCCCGACGATAACTCATACATGCATCGATAGTACCTGTTCCCCTCTTTTTCTCGCGTATCTATGCCGCTCGCGCGAGTTAGTGTGCGACGTTCCCGCGCATGTATACGCATAATATATTATGTATGTAGGTACATAAGCCGAGGAAACCGACGGAGAAGACGCACGATGATTCGATGGCCGTGGCGCGATCTCTTTCTCTCTTTCTCTCTCTCTCTTTCTTGAGCCGGGCGGAAACGGGACGAGAGCATCGAGATACGGCGAGGATCGACGAGGAAACGAGACGCGTGACGGCAACAAGGAAGGGTACGAGCCGATGGAGGGAAAGATCACTGCCAATTTTTACGCGGCTCTCGATTTTGAATCGCGTCCAATCGATTAGCGGCGAACGACGATCAGTTTTTGGCTCCCGAGGGCGAACGCGCAGGTCGCTGCTTGCGAACGTTATTATTTATTGACAACTTTATGGTTAACTATAGAATGTATAGTCGTTACGAGTTAGTCGAACGTAGGACAGTTATCGTAATTACTCTTTCGACGATTTTGTGCTTCATGCTTGCGACACGTATGCGATTCCTCTTCTTGCGGTTTTTCTTGCTGTTTCACCGAAACCTAAAATTGTTTTGTGACTTGTGGGTGTTTGTTGATTGTTCGTTTTCTGTGGGATTGAAATTTGGTTTGCACGAACGTCGGCAGGTACGGAGGTTTTTTAACTACAAAAAAGGTAGAATAACTTTTTCATATTTTCTTTACGGTGAAAATGGAATATACTTGCTATTAATATCAGAAAATGGAACTCTAAGTATTTATAGCGTTAAATTAACGTGGGTAAAATCTGGTTTCCATAGCGAACCAGAGAATATCGGAGTCGTTCTTCGTTCAATACGCTCTCAACATCCGCAAGCGCATTTCCGGATATGGTTTGTACGTTACGTAAGCGTATCGCCCGGTTTCTTATGTAAGTTCTGATGGTACATAGGTAGGTTTCGTACGTCTTTGCATATAATTAGAAGAGCATTGAATCGCACCCCCTCCTCCCCATCCCATTGGACGTCTTTTCACTATAAAAAAGCAGGATGGGATCACGGACGTAGCTCTGCTTCTCATCCGAGTCACGGGGACTTCCACTCTTTCTCTCTCCCTCTCTTTCTTTTTCTCCCTCCTATTTTTTCTTTTCAGCCTTCACAAAAAAAAAGAGGTCTCCTTCGTTCGATTAAAAAAAGGGTTGAACGTTCCTTTTTCCAACTGGCAGGTACATGCGTGTGACGTGTTCTAGAGCATATGCATATTACCTGACAATGGACCATCCGGAAGAGGGCAACCGAATTAGGCCAGTGCCGTACGAAACCGGCTCTCGGTCTGACTAAGAAAATGAAATAATCAGAACACGACGTGTTCTCTTTTTACTGTCGATCGAGATAGTTTGAGGCTTTTGTAAAAATTGTTCGCTTATTCCCATAGTCTACATTAAAAAATTTTCTTGCACTCTTCGCAAGAAAAACGAATCCTATAATTCACTTCAGGTAAACTGGATTTAGGTTAGACTTTCGAAATATTATAATACTTGAAACGATACTAGGATATTTATTAATCTTTCAGTTACGTTTGTTAAATGGAATGTTTAGAGGACAGGCGAAATTTCTCAATAATTCGATTCGCGCACAGAGTATTCTTATTACATAATCGGAAAAGAAAAAATAAAAAAATATACATTTCGTTAAAATTACGCAAAACATTACAGTTTTACGTCGCTTCTAACACTTTATTCTTACACGGTATCGAATCGGAGATTAAAGATTCCCCGAAAAAAAGTCCTATTTGCCCCCTAAGGGTGGCGGCCTGTGTCGCAAGAAAGAGACGAGGGAAATCAAAGTTACGGCCCTGACGGAGCAACCCTTTCCTTTTTGGGGACCCGTCCGCTTCCTTGAAAATCATCGGCATAAATTATGCATGCAGGTAGTCGGTATTGTGCGGCCGCTCACCTCAGCGGGGCCCGATGATAAATTATTGCACATTGAGAATTTCGGGGCTAACGAGGGTACCAAAATTTGAATATCGTTCCTCGCGCTTTTCATTCTCACGTAGCTCTCTCTCTCTCTCTCTCTCTCTCTCTCTCTCTTTCTTTTTCGTAGTCCCTCGCGCTCGTTCCTCTCTCGCACTCTAGCACGCAGCCATTCTGCCGGTCTACCTGAAGTCACGCGGGCACAATGACACTCTGATTTGATTTATCGAACGATGTTTCTCGTACGCGAGAACTTGCATCTATCAGGCGACTTTCTTTCCAGCCCCAGGAAACTTGTATCTAACGTCGCGACGAGACGAGACGAGACGTTTCAATGTCGAAAGTGGGACAAATTGACGGGGCTCTTCATAGGGCCTTAACCTTTAAGAATATGCAGCGGGTGATGAAGAAATCGTAGAAAGAATTAAAGTAAGATTTAGGAGCAGCGAGGATATATAGATGTTTCGGTAAGAAAGGTGACGGACAAACAGGTATTAAATGATATAAAGTGCTCGTAGTCCTGTGACCGTGAGTAATAATTTTGAACACTCAATATCACGAGACTTTTTAAATACTTGATATTGCAATCAAATCTTGAATTCTCGATATCGCGAGTCCTTTTGAATATCTAAATCTAAAAGGCCTTCACAGAGAAGAAATTGCAATTGTACGATACTAGATAATTTTCCAAACGAAAATCTACAAGTCACTAAAACAATTTACTAAAAGTTATGTGATCAGGATGTGGTATTCGCGAGTAGCAGGGTCAGTGAACCAAACCGAACCGCCCATTGGTAGGAAAACTACACCCTTATAAACAATCGAGGGCCGGCTCGGAGGGGTGGGTAGACATGATGGCCGCCAATTCGGACCCAGTGCCCCTATCACGAGTGAAAAAAATAATGAGCTTCCTCCTTTGATCCCGCCATTCGAAATTTTCGATCGGTATGGGGCCACTGGCACGCCGACTGGTTAGAAAGAGACGTTTAAACGGCGAGGAACTGTAGGGTTCAAGAGAAAAGGAGACGGTTTATTAGAGAGAAGAGAAAGAGAGCGGAAGAGGAAGAACCCCACGCGAGTGATTTGCATACACGGCCAGCCGGCTGCACGATGTGAGTCAGTTTTATCGACGAGGGGTTAAGTCGAGTCGTCTCTCTGCTTTAATGAAGTGCCGTTTCAACGACGAATTTTTCCCTTTTTTGCTGTACGGTTTTTTTCTTCGGTGTATGGGGTTTATAAAAAAAAAAAAAAAAACCCTTTGTGGTGAATACGAGGGATGTTCCTCAGTTGGAATGGTGCGTGTTTGAAGTTGTTGTGTCATGCAGTTGATCGGTGACGTAGTTGAAACGACATATTTCTTTTTACCTGAGAGAAAATAACATAACAGTTGGAATAATTAATTGTACATGGTGTATCGAAATTATTCCAAAGCGAGTTAGAGATCAGAAAATGATAAGAAAGAGAGAAGAACTGTCTTCGTTAATTTCTCTTTATTTCTGACACTTGACAAAAAATATTAATTCCTCTTCTATATTAAAAATTTCCGCTGTAACGAAATGATGATATGTACTGTTCAATGAATACGATGCGTCTATTCGTGTTTCTGGCTCATCGAATTAGCAGTCACGGTTTTTGTATTATACAAAATTAAATTTCGAAAAACAATTCACAGCAATAAAAATCGAAATATAAATAATCATCTTCCTAACAATAATCAATAAATTCTTAGTTTTTCATTCACTAGTTCTTGCCTTTGTCACCAAAATTGGGTCACCGTCATTCAGAAGAACGAGTATGCATTTATTCCTCGCAAATTATTGATCGTTGAAAACAACCGTTCTGTCTCACAACGTCGAAGAAAATGGGCCACGTTCAATATTGCTCGTTCCTCTCTACTCAGTTAAACTCAGTCTCGCCTACGTTCAACGAATCAGTCTCCGAAAATTTTCCACGAGAAAAACTATGGAAAACGACTTGTCAACGGGCCAAATACACTTCACCATTCGTACGAATCGTGTTTTGAGATACGTCACGAGTGAAAATACGATACGACGACCGGAACGTTTCTCTTTCGGCTGGAGAATGCTCGGCGCGAGATCGCGAGTGGCACGAAAGCACTTAGCGGCGTTTTATTAATTACTGGTACGAGTTAAACGAAGGAGAATCTAGCTTGGATGGAGGCGAGAAGCAGCAGCCATCTTGACGCCTGCGTGTAGAGTCGTCGCGACGCTCTCTCTTGGGGCGTCGTGTCACGGGGACGGAAAGGGGATGTGCTCTGCGCGGAGAGGCTGATTCTCGGAAAAAAGTATTGACTAGTAAAAAAAAAAAAAAAAACAAACGTGACAAGTGTAGTCACGCAGATTTTGATTGCCGATTTTTTGAAAGATATCTCACTTCCGCGTTTTATAGAGCTGCCCTTTCTTCCTTTTTTTTTTTCAATTTTTTTTCTACAATCTAAAATGACAAAATCTCTAATTGTTACAAATGACACTTGATACGACGTCATTTAAAAATTTTCTGGAAACAGAGCGATAACACTTTACCGTGTCTCAATTTTGAAAACTTTTCAAGAGATTCAAATCGATATGTAAATTAAAACGTACCGCGATCACTGGAAGGACGATTACGTGTTTTTTTTTTTTTTTTTTTTTTTTTTTGAGAAAGAAGAAATGACCAAAAATTGAACGTCATCTTTCGGTGTTTCACGCGTTTCATTTTGCCAGAATACCGCAGCAATCGTCGAATGCAGAAACGCAGCAGGAAGCGTTCGGCAAGGTTTATGTAGCCGAATAACAGGAGAACGATGGAATCGCGAAAACAAGAATATCTTTCCGTAGAATTTGATTGGGCCGTCGAAAGGCTTCCACATTTTCTCGAATATATTCGCGCGCACATGTAAATATTATATTATACAAGCCGTGTGCGAATGTACGCGTGTATATATTCGTCTACGAGTAGATATATCGTGTATATATAGGCAGAGATGGGACGCAGACGCCGGCGTCGCGACGTTCGACGGTACAGTTCCCGTCGGACGGTCCTTCGAGATGGTAGGATTCGGTCCCGGATCCACTCTCAGTCCTTTCTACGCCTTCGTCCTGATACATCGTCCTTCCTTCTTGCCCCCTTCTCGTCAAAACTCGAGGCGACCGGCACACGAGACTGTGAACGATATATATATTCAGTGCCTGTTTGTACACGCGGACACACAAAATGATCCATTTCCGTTTCAATTAACTTATGGTTTCATTAACATCTCCGATTTGTCACTTTCCAAGAAACTTGACAATTCTAAGAAACCGACAGTGAAGTGACTTCTCTCTATTTTTTGCAAATAACTTGAAAACATCCTCGAGTAGACGAACCTTCGCTCGACTCGTGAAATCCTTATTTTGTTCGACTTTCAAATCGTATACACGTAATACCTGGAATTCGACGACGGCGTAAATATCCAGAAACGATGTTTTTTTTTTTTTTTCTTTATTTCACGTGTCGTTTATCTACGGCGAGGCCAATGGTGATACGCCAGCGTACAGCGCGCAAATATTTACATTTGAAGGCCGAACAAAACCGCGGTGGTCGTTGAACGCGACCGACGCTTTTGTTCTCGCCACGTTCTCGTCTCACTCTGAGTATCTCCGCGGAGAAGGCAACAGCTGATTGTTTCCATCTCACGGTACGTCGGCCATCCCTCGCCTCGAATTAATTACGTCACCGCCGCCGCCGCCGCCGCCTACGCCGCCACCTCTCCGCGAGCAACCCTCCCGGCGCTCTTAATCATCCTCCCTTCCTTCCTTCCTTTCGCCGTCGCCCATTCATTTTCACTTTCTCTTTCAGCTGCGTCGCACTCCGTTCGCATAGCGCACTTTCGTCGCTGTTCACCCGCTTCCCGACGGTGTTTCAAACATCCACGCGATCACGCGTGTTCGTTGTTCACGACAACGTGTTTGCAACACGACAACACGTTGCTGACTCGACTCGAGGACGAGGTGACGAGAGGACGAAGATCGACAGGGGATTCTTCGCGAGTGAGGGTAAGTGTTTGAAAAATTTCTCTCTTTCACATCTGGATTTTGTCCGTCTTTGTTTAACTGTAATATCTGAAATTCGATCTGAGTCAGTCTTCGATCGTCTTCATCTATTCTAGTCCAAGTCCAAGTGTCCAAAGAGTGACTTGTTATTCGAATATCTAAATTTCGTGTTCACTTATTATTGTAATAACGATAATTAAAATTCGATCATCCAATCGTTCGAAGAGTCATTTAATTATAATTGTTATTTAATTATAGTAGCCAAATTTCGATCGTCTTCATTTACCGTAACACCGAGAATCTGATCGTCTAAGCGTCTGAACAGACGAGATTGCGCGAAAACGATGTTAAAATTGATATAATCCAGTGGATATCGGTCTTTCGCTACTGGCGACTGGTATTGGAATATTTACGATGTTTGTGAGATGCAGGCTAAACGGTTATACTTTTTTGCGCGAGTAATAAATACGATTTTCTCGACGAGGGAGAGGGGGACGAAGCGAACGACCGGGTACAGAAATTGATAAACGCATTATGGCTGAGTTGAAGCGGAAACGGAATCTTTAATTTAGAAACTGGAATATTCTCGGGCGAGGAATATCCCGAGGACGTTCGCGGTTTTGATCTAAAGTAGATCATTCACTTTGCTAGTCACTTTCTTATAGTTCTCTTTTATCTGATTTTAACCACACTGACTTTACGAATTCTCTCTCATATCAAATATCCGAATTAAGGTTTTAACGATCGCATGTAAAGGAGAAATATTTTAAAAATACCGAGTTCATAAGAATATAGATTTCTGATCGATCGATACGATTGATCACTCGGAATCGGTAAAGTCTAATTGCTTTCAATTGATTCCTACGAATAGTCACGACCAAGAGACCAACGATTACTCGCGCGAGAAAATTTTTATTTCTTTTCTGTCGTGTAGATTCTCGACTACACTATGACCTCTCACTTTCGATATCACTTTCGGTGCTTCTGCATCGAGATTTCGTGTTAAACTGACACGTTTCCGATGACAGGAATCCGCGAGGCCGTTTTGTCGGCTGTCGACGGGGACAGAGGGTGGGGAGGAAGACACCGGTTGCACTCATCAAACCCCCTCTCTCACTACCCTCTTTAACCCTTTAACCCCCTCTACGTTTCCATTGTACTTTCTGCATGTGTAATTACGCTCGTCGTACGAGCGACGACGGGGAAGTAGGCCACGTACCACGTTGTCACTACGACAGGCCAAGTTTCTTCAGTTCTTCGATTCTCCTTCTTTTACTTTTTTTCCTTCAAGGCTTTCACTTTGTCTTTCATTATTTTATCATCGATTTTTGTACATTCTTCTAAGCATTTTTCGAAATTTTTAACCACCAAACACTCGAATTTAACGTTATTAATTTGTATAAAATTTATAACGAAAGATGGAATAATTTAATTTCGAGCAGCTTTCAAGAATGAAATTTCGAGACGTTTTATTTTTAATTTTCATTAAAGAGCTCTCAAACTATATGTATTAATAAAAGTTAAATTTAATATTTAATTAGGAATCAAAGACAAGGTAATTTAATCAAAATTACGTATATCCCTCGGAATACTCGTGCGACAGCTTTGAACAAGAATTAAGATAAAAATTCAAATTCATTTCGAACGTACGTGACGCCGTATATAAATATCTCGATTTCACATTGCTAATCAAACACAAAGTAGGAATTTAATCTTATCAGGGATTATACCTCTCCCTCCCCGAATACTCGGCACAGTAGCCACGAAGGAGAGGATTAAGATGAAATATAGTTCCTTCGTTTCGAATCATGGCACACGCTTTTTTCTTCCACGGTGTTAGGTATACACGGTGTTCGCCTCTCCGACACTCAACCCTTTTTTTTTCTTCGCAGAAGGCGGGCGGGATTCACCCTGCGGGGCACCCCGTTGTCGTACCCCTTTGTACACCCGTTCGAATAATGAATTATATTTTTCTTTTCCATCGAAGCATAGATTATAATATTTTTTACTATCTATAAAAAGCAAACGGGAGAGCAAAGAGCCGTTGGTGCTGGTCGGTTCGGTGCACCCTGCTCTCTCTCCCCGTGCCTCGTGTTTCACCCTGTTGTCGCGAGCGAGACAGTCGATGGGGAAAAGGTTTAAAAGGGGGAGGGTATGGCACATAAATAATCAGAGCGACTCTTCCTCTACCTGGCCCGGGCTTTGCATACACGTTGCTAACTAACTAACCAGCCTGCCGGCGCGGCGAACAGACAGACAGAAGAGACACGCAGGCCCGCGACATATGCAGTGGGTTGACCCTATCTGTGCTTAATGACCCGCTGATATGCCGGTTTTTTTCCCTGACGCTTTCTGTACTCTTCTTCTTTTCTCTCTCTCTCTCTCTCTCTTTTCATCTTTTCTTTTCGTTCTTTGTGCCTCCCTTTGTTCACCGTGTTTCACGCCGTGTCGTGGAGAACGTTGCC
The DNA here is from genome assembly GCF_011392965.1 of Frieseomelitta varia. Taxonomy (NCBI): domain Eukaryota; kingdom Metazoa; phylum Arthropoda; class Insecta; order Hymenoptera; family Apidae; genus Frieseomelitta; species Frieseomelitta varia. The sequence continues at coordinate 133,334 of NW_025110494.1, read as the reverse complement.
TGGCTACGTGCTGAAGCGAGCAGTCTAGTATTTCGGATATTCCGTGTTATATTTTGAAACATTGCTTCTCTCTCTCTCTCTCTCTCTCTCTCTCTCTCGTTTAATTTGTATTTTAGACCTTTTGAAGTTTGTAGTGAATGTTGTTCAGTAAGTAACACGGCTTTATTGATAGTCGAGTTAAAATTTGTAATAAATTTCAAAAATGAGTTTTCGTAGCGGAGGATGGGGAGAGAGTTATCAACGAAGTTGTCTATTTGCTTGTCGATTATTTGCGTAGAGAAACATATTACACATTTCCTATGTTAAATCGAACCATCGATGAGCACTCTAATTATTACCAAACAACTCAAATAGTCCAAATATGTGATTCGTTAAACGCAATCACAAATTTACTCTCAGCCATTTCTAAAACAATTTCGATGACGGAAGATTCAAAGATTCACCGTGATGAAAACCTGGAAACTGGTGGAACATCCACGCACACATTGACTCGAACGTGTTAAATCGTCGAATAACACGGCTGGAAGCGGATCGCCACTTTGTCCGGCTCGTTTGGCAATCGAACGAAAGGTTTGATCGCGACGAAACCGAAGCGCTGCCCGGTATTAGAACGTAAAAGAAGGATAAAAGGTGAAATCTTTTTGGTAAACGGCATTCTGGCTTGTATCCCGTTTCACACATGGTGCCGCGAACCCCTTTTGCCAGGGTATTCTCCGTCTGTGGCAGGTCGGAGCAATGTTTTAGATCTTATCCCCGAAATTATACGTCTGTCTGGCTGTCTGCTCCTACTCCAACCCTCAGGACGTTGGCACGCGGTATCAAACGCTAATCGCATGCCACGGCCCTCCTCCTTCCTTCTTTCCTTCCTTCCTTCCTTCCTTCTCCTCCCGTCTCCCCCCTTTCTCTTTATTCTTTCTTCCTTTTCTTCCTGTCGGGTCTGCTTTACGTCCTCTTGCCTTCCGTTCTCTATCCCGCAGGATAACAGAACGACACACCTCGTCTGCCTCGCGTCTTTCGCGCCTGAGAGAAAACGTGGACGCGAAGCCGGGGCTCTTCTTCGAAGGATTTCGAACATCAGGAATTCGTTCTCGCGTTCCTTTCACCAACATCTCGATGCGCATGGCTCCCTCCGCGTCGTTGCTTTCTTTATGAGTTTCGTCACACTTTCGCGAAATGAATTGCGAAAGGTGGGATATCTTTCGGGCCGAGTTGCGCTCTTTCGAAAAGGAGATTGTAAAGGTGGCCGATTTTCGAAACGATGGGTATATAATTTTCTGAAATTTGTTCTTAGGTGTTGGACGTAAGTTTGTAAATTATACAATTAGCTTTTCGAGGAATTTTCTTCTTCTTCTTTAACGGTAGAATCATCAATTCATGCAACGTGCTTGAACATACTGCAAATGATTACAATCACCGTTAATTACATTTCGATGGAAGTCAACATTGATTCCGTCAAACAAAGAGTCCGAAGTTCATGGTTTTTAATGAACAAGAGTGTTAGTATTTGAAACTTTATAAAATTAATAATAATACACTTGAATTGATCAAGTAATTAGAAACAGTACCCAAAGAGTGAATCAAGTCAATTTCATTTTGTACTGAAATATCTGCTGTTTCATCTGAGCGATAATTAGAACGTTCTTCACGATTCTAAAAAAAAAAAAAAAAAAAAATGGAGAATACCATTGAATACCTATTTAGATGTTGTGGTCTCGTTCGTCAGACGAATTAAACTTCGCCCGAGGGAGTGGAATTTCAACGGTGCATTACGCTAAACGCATTAAAGTCGCAGTCTCGCCAGGTCGGTTGCACTTTCATTCAGTAATTCCACGTTAACTCGTAGCAGCGGAGCGCTATGCAGATTAGTTAGGAGAGGAAACGAGGAGAGCGCAAGCGCGATCGTCGCGCAGGACTCACCCCTAACTTCTCGTCCTGCGTTATTATGCAACAAGTTGCTATACTCATTCTCTCTCCCTTTCTCTCTCTTTCTCTTTCTCTGTTTCTCTGGTTTCCACGGTTATTAAGAGCGTCGTTTTCATTGGGCAACATTCCAACGTGCGGATATTTTATACCATCCTTAAAGACGATGGTTGATTGTTCCTCTTTATCCTTCGCGAGTCGCCTTCCTCTCGGAAAGTTTCGCCTAGATATCTCGCGTGGAAAAAGTTTCATTATTATTTTTTTCGCAACAGGAACAGTGTCATTCCCAAAGACAGCTGTATGAATTTCATTCGATATTCAGAATATTCAATATTATTCAGAATTATTTCTCCTTTATTTTTTATATTTCGCAGCTTGCAATTTTTTATTTCTATTTCGCAGTGTAATAATTTTATCGGCGAATATTCAATATTATTCGGAATTACTTATTCTTTCTTCTTCTCGTTTATTTTTCATATTTCGCAGTTTGCAATTTTTTTATACATATAAATATATATTTCGCAGTGTAATAATTTTATCGGCGATAAAATGTTTCAGTATTATTCGGAATTGTTTCTTCTTTCTTTTTCTCGCTTATTTTTTATATTTTGCAGTTTGTACGTGCAAATCGTAGAATCGAGAGCGATATCTGTTTTTTCATTTCGGAAATAGAAATAAGTAAGAAACGTTTATCAATGAAATTTATATATAAATAACTTTTAGAAATTCTTTTTTTTATATATTTACAACGATGAACTTCTGTGCGATATACGGATAAAAATTTATTCTTTCTTTTCACGTTTATTATTTCAATTCCTTCGAGACGGATCTCGTGATAATTCTATTAATATTCTTAATGTTAATTCTCTCTAAAGAGTCATTTTTAATCTTATTTAAACCAAGTAATCAAAGCGCGATTATGTGACATCTCACATTGTTATGTTGAAATACGTATCGAGCCGGTTGCAAGATTACACGTACGATATTTTCATATTGTGAGAAATGTCTAAGGAAAACCCGAGCGAATAAAGAGAGAAAAGCAGCGTGGCGGAGGAGAGGGAGGGAAAAAGGACAGGGAGATTCCAGAAGTAACGTATTCGAGTCGCAATAACGAGGACGCCCATTTGAATATCCCGCCTTTCTTGCATTTTATTCCTTTCCACGGCTCTCTCTCTCTCTCTCTCTCTCTCTCTCTCTCTCTCTTTCTTTTTTGTCCGCTTCCTTCGTACATTTCGTCGTTTGCTTCCGATACCCACGCAACGCGGCTGCTAACGCGCGCCTGTTCATGCGTGACAGCGATACGCACGTGCACGGAATTGTTAGCACGGAGGCGGTAAAATTAGAGATCGTGCTTTTTCGGACGTTCAGACTTCGTAGAATGATGGTTTTTTGATGCTTTTGTTGGCAACATTTAGGCAGTTAGCTACTGGCAAATCTGCGAAGTAATTACAATTTGGAAAGATTCGTAAAAATTTATTTGTTTTTGTAATATTTCCTACAAGAGTCTGTCAATTTTTGGAAATTTCCGGGACTAGAAATTTTTTAAATTGGTCAGATCATTTTGCTGACCGCAACGTTGAAATTTATACGGAAACATTGAAACCAGAAATCACGTATCTCGAAATTTTTAATAATAGAATAATAGAATTTTCGAATCGAACAATATCATGTATTATGAAATAGTAACGAGGTGGAAAATATTATTACGATTGCGTGATGTTAATTCTAATAGCGTTAATGTCAAAAACAATAATTAATACGAATTTATAAATATTGAGCGCGACAATTCCTCCACATATATAGCATAGTTACAAACTATGCTCTTACTGAAAAACCATTTCACCCCGAAGGACAGCTATTCTAACAGAACTTGAAATCGCACGGTCGATTAAAAATATAGAAAAGGGTATTTACTGATTTATGGGAGGACTCCCTTTCCTGGCATCTAACCCTTTCGACAAAAATCCTCGAGGATCCGAGGGTTAATCGTATGCATTTTACGGTTTCTCTTTTTCCTTTTTCCTTTTTTTCCCTATCGCGAGCCTCTCTCATTCGTGCTGCATATTACGTCACTTTAGTGTGTGCTTGAGCAGAGTGTAACGCGCGTGTAACATCGCAATAAATCGCGATTATCGATGTCCTTTCCGGCTCTTTTATTCGATTTCACCGCGTCCATATGCAGATACGGTTAGAGTTATATGGACCGTGAAAGCGGGAAAAGGCACGGCTGCGTTGGTAACGAAATGAAAGAAAAAAGAGAGAGAGAGAGAGAGAGAGAGAGAGAGAGAGAGAGAGAGAAAAGACGAATAAAAAGTGAGAGAAACAACGAAAAAAAAGAGAAGAGAAAAAAAAAACGTATATTCGTGTAAAGTCACATTTCGAGGCCGTAACGCACTTTCACAGAGTAGCGGATCTCGCGCTCGGAAAAACGCGCTTGGGTTACCCGCGGTGTGGTGGTAGCTACTACCTGGCTGTTGAAGTGGTGCAAATATTTGACGCTCACCGAGTTCGTCCTTTTTATAGCTCGTACAATGCACACGGACGTTGTGTGTTTGTTTAAGCGCAACGACTGTGTCAATTTGGAAGCATCGTGTATCGGGTTACCATTTTATTCCCCAATTCCGACCTCCGGTGGTTTTAACATCCAGCACAACAGGCAGGTTGCAACCGACATTCTCCGAAGCTTTTTTTTAAATGACGATACTTTGCTTCGAAAACCACTTGCGTTATCCTCGTCTATGGAATATTCTCATGCGCTATGCTCATAAATTCCTGACTGACCACAACTTCTATTCCAGTAAATGTTTCACTTGTTTTAAGCAACTTCATTTTTCATTTTACGCTCTCGTTTCTCTTGCTGTTCTTTTATAACAAAAATGAAATCATGAAAATTTCGTCCCGCAGTAGAAAGAAAATTGTAAATAAATTTCACTCGGCAGTCAACGCTTACGTTAAGTTCAAGCGCTTAATTTATTGATCCGTTGTAATAACTCAAACCGAAGGATATTTCTCCGGCGACGTTATTCTCGGTATCTCTTCATCGACCAGAAGGATATATCATTACGGCCGCTCGCGTGCAACAAAAACGAGTGCACGCAGATTATTCGCCCGCCGCCCGTTAATGATCGCCACCGCCGCGCACTTTGCCTCGGTGCCAAGCCGAGCGCAGCCTCGAATGCTTGCACCGCGTCTCGTCGCGTTTGTATTGCCGGAGATACACGGAGCGCGGCTCCTCGCGTCTTCTTACACGCGTAAGCCTTCCGCGAGCGTATATATTACATACGTTGTTCAATTTCACGACGTCTCGCTTCAATTCAGCCGACGGATTTTCCACCATTACTCCAGCGTATTTCACCTCTTCCTGCTGTCTCACCGCTTCTCCTATACCGCCGCCCTTCTTTTTCTTCTTCCTTTTCATTTCTCTCTCTCTCTCTCTCTTTTCTCTTTTTGCTTCGTTCGTCTCCCTCGTTCGTCTCCCTTCCGTCTCTTTCGGAGAGAGAAGCTGCGTCAGCTTCAGGGACGCGGCGCAGCACTTTGTGCGCCGAGACAAATTGGAAATATCTTGCCGCGAAATATAGCCACGGCGTACCGGCTTCGACTCGCCGGAATATATGGGGCGACAACGGTATATCCGGTCGTACCGGCTCGTTATTAAATATCCGCCCTCTTCGGTACACCGACGTACGCGCCCGATCCTGCCACCACCTATACGAGCCCTCCGAACCGGTTACCAAATGGCTCGTGGGTGATGCTTCTGTTGCGCGATAACGAACCTCGAAATTGCCGTACCACTTTCCGCCACGAATTGATTTTGCCGCCGCACGCTTCGCTCCCGATGAATTTGCCTCCTTTCGCGTTGCTCTCTTTTCTCTGTTCTTTTTTTTTTTTTTTTAATGCCTTGTTTGCGGTTATGTTTTTTTTTTTTTTTTTTTTTCTTTTTTTGTTTTGTTTTAAATAATCGATAGATTGATGGGCGCAGTTGCGTTTGTTAAGTGAACTGTGAGATGAGGAATTTAGGTGTTACGAGATTGGGAGAAGTAATTTTTATAAAAAAAATATGGAGCGAATACGTGGAGTAATCTTAACTGTAAAGTGTAATCTCTAAAATCTAATTTTGTAAAACAGTTACAGTTAGGTACCTAGAAAGCAATCTAAGATATAAAGAAGCACGTAGCAATACTTAGTATTTCTTTTTTCCTTTAATCTGACTGCAGATTCCATTCAACTCGCCAACCGCTTCCATCCATAAACAACAACCGAAACAAATCGCGACGCTTCGTCTCAATTTTCAGCGAATAACATCAAATCTAAGCATTTAAAAGGCCACTTAATAGCAGATAGCCACGTAGATTCCTTTCATTTCTGTTTTTTTTTTTTTTTT